>NW_028288553.1:1110000-1190000 GCF_059628265.1 Tinamus guttatus | reverse complement strand
GGCGCTAACACAGAGCTTCCCCATCACCTCTGCGTGGCAGCACCTGCGAGCTCAGGATGCACCGCGAGGGCTGCCCAGCACGCACAGATGCTGGCCCCAACCGTGGGCAGCCTCAGCACAGCCGCGCGCTGGACGGACAGGCAGAAGACGACACCATGGACACGCAATCACTGGAGCCAAGCTGTTCCCCATCCAGAAGACCATGTGCCAAGCATGGACTATACGGAGCTCAGGTATTAACCTTCTGGACTGCTAAGGAAGCGTGGAGAGCCCACCTCAGGCAATGTAAGGTGTGTGAACGGATGTCCTGGCTCAGACAAGAGTTCCATCTAGCCCAGTACCTTGTCTCCTACGGAGAACCAGGCCGTCCATTTCAGAACAGCCCTTTGCAGTACCCGCGGTGCACACAACCCTTCACTGCAGCGAGGCACTTCACTAAGCGCCCGCCGGGCGCCTTGGAGCTCCCCCAGGTGCGAGCTGCTCCTCCGGCCACGCAGCAGCTCCTTGAGGCGCCCGCGCTGCCTCCTCGCGCAGCGCCGCCGGCCTGGCGTGGCCTGGCTGAGTGGGCCGAGGTGGCAGGAGCGCCCTGGGCAGGGCCGGTGGTGCCCGCGCTCCTCGCCCGGCACCAAGCGGCCATCACATGGCGACGGCTCCAGCGCCGCTGCAAACCCGTGACCTACATTGCCGGTCCCCTGAGCCATCCCAGTCCCCCGCAGTTTCTCATTAGTAACAGATTCTTATTTATTTCGTATAGTCAGTGGTTTCTGCCAATAGAGAGTGCGCTCCTAATTAAAAGCTGGCTTCTTTCATAACCCACCAAGCTCCGTTCGCACCTCTGCCCCAGTGCGCAGAAATGTGAGTCCTTCTCGCGGCCGAGTTTGTCCTCCATTTAAAGGCAGATCCAACAGACAAAGCAGAAACGTATTTTATTTTATTTTTCTAAAAGACAGCACAAAGCAACAAAGTTTGAAGGACATGCAATATTTATGCTGTGTGCCCACTTAATATCACAGGGGACCTTGCGCAGGAGCAAAGGTTTCCTTAATAAAGGGTCTCATTGGCCGGCTGGATCAAATCATGTGTACACCGATATTTTGCTCCTGGCAATACCTTAAACCCACAGTTAGGCAGGTGTAGAGATTGCAGTGGCCTTGAAACTCCAGCATGGTTTATACATGGAATACACATCTTTGAGGATTTGGGGAACTCTACAAGGGATCTAATGCTTTTCCACCTATTGACATTTACAAAGCAGTTTAAATCATGCATGAGAGGCCTCAGGCACATGTAGTTCACAAAACATAACTCTGCACTCCCAGGGAATTGGAGCTGACCAGCGCTCTTTATTAGAGCCGACAGTGAGAGACAGCTATTGCAAAATCCATACGAGAAGCCCAGGCCGAGATGACAGACTTAATGCCGGTGGATATATTATGCAGATTACACAACTCGAGACTCGCTTGTTAAAGAAGTTTCCTGCTTTCCCCACTCCCACTGCCCCTCTTAGAAAATATCCTCCCTGGCTTTGTCAGGGGAGCTGTTCCCTAAATTCCTTGATCAATCATCTGCTTTCTAAGACTTCAGGCACACTGAGGTGGCTCTGAGGAGATGACGGCACTGCTTAAACAGGGGAAACCACTTAAACCTTTTCACCTAACAGCACGACAGTGCCACGCACGCAAGAGATTAATACTTGAAAAACTTAACAGTTATTCTGCTGATGAAAGAATAGGAGGTATTTTAAGGAATCCATCATCTCTGACAAGTCACCTTGAAGCTGTGAATTCTCACAGCAAAAATACATTTTTTTAATCTATGCTTTCCCTATACACATATAAATGAAGAGCAAAATGCCAAAAACCTTACTCAAGTTTTGACTCAAGTTTAATTCAATTTTGAAACTCCCTAATAGAGATGACCTAAGAATCTGGCTTCTAACCAAGAGAAAGACAACCATCCGCAATTGGATTGAGTCTTAAAGATTACGAATAGTGCTCAATACCTACACGTATCCGTGTACACACACAGCAACATGACGGCATCCTGCGTGCTCCGCATGAAGCACCACCTTGGAACATGGTGAACCCTCTTCAAACAAGTTGTGACACGGACTTCACCGAGGGCTTGTGTGCATCCCGGGCAAGGTGCACGATTCATAGAGCAAAAAGATGATCAACATGGGATTTGGAGCCATTCACCAGTGCTCTGATGATCTGCATTATCAGCATGGAGCTGCATGGTTAGGTGTTCAACCATGAAAAGGTTGTATTTACATCCACACAAAGAAGTACATATATTTCATAATCATTTATAAATATACAATATATAATTCATAAATAAAAGTTGTTTACATATAAGAAAAGATGTGTATATGTAGCCTTATGTATATATTATTTATGCATTTGGACCTGTGTGCATATAGATATCAGAGAAGTATTTAAGAAATTCATCTTAGACTATCATCTACCCGCACACTGGGCTGCCTGGCAGACACAAAACATCCCTTGTTTTCACTGAGGGAAAGCACAAGTTTTAAAGAAGGGAACGTAACCAGAGAGCCACATCCCTGCACTCCTTCCGTGGTTTGCCTTAGCAGCAAGCTAGGTCACGCTGGGCTGGCCCTAATAAAAATAATTTGCTTGATATCTCCCTTATCAGCACTGCACCAGTGCTACAGGCAAACTGCAGTCCCGGATAGCTTTAGCACAAGCAGGAGGCAGAAATCAGTACCCTGATTACGGGAACCGGTGGAAAGGATCTTTTTTCCCCCCGCAAATACCAGGTTGATTTTCCTTTAAATACCAAACGGAAAAAAAAAGCAGAGCAACCCCCTTCCAAAATGCAGGCTATGCGTACGAGCTCCAACAAGCTTAATGGGTCCTATTTACAGTCACGCTTTTGTTGCTTGTTGTAAAACACATGGCAAAACATAAAGTTTGACACCAGCGTTCAGCGCTCACCTGCAACTCCACCCCTGCAGAACAGAGACACGGGCCATGATGAGGAACATTGCCCAGGATTGCAGAGCTTGCTTCAAGGTGACAGCAATCACTAAAAACACTTACAGCTGCCTTCAGCAAGCCCGCATCAGGGACCCAAATCAACTAAAATCTTGACTTTCCCAAGGGTGGGAAGTTTAGCCTGGGTGGCTGTTTCATTTCCAGGTTGTGAAAACACCTGGATTTGGATCCGTGCTGTGGATGCTGCAGCTTTCTTGAGGGCTCCTGAGGAAGGAGCCAATAGTCCAGGACACATCCCATCAGCGCCCAATTTCTGTGCAGATACCCTACACATCTCCGGTATATCTGGGCTTGGGTATGAGGCCTCTACCACCAGATGAATGCAGACATCATGTACAGTAAATCAAGAGATAATTTTCCTGCTCTTAGAGATTTTCACTCACTAAAGAGAATTGCTTCAGAAATACTTCTATCAATTCATATCAAAGAAGTTGTAATATATCTAACTTTAAAAACCACCTAAACATTCATTTTATACATGTAGGTGTAACAGGCAATTCTAGTAGGCCAATATAGTTGAGATCATAGTGGAGCATAAACTTAGGATACTAGTAGCAAAATAGCAATGAAAAAGTAGAATAAACCAAAAGGTTGAGCAGACTTCCTGAAATGCCCTATGTGCTTTAAAACACCAAAATTCATCACACGTGTCAAAACCTCAATGCTGAACAATTCGTGCAGTGTTCAAAATTGACAGAGAAGAAATACTGAGAGGGGGAAAAGTCCGGAAAAATCAAATAGCAACCTCGACCCACACCACAGAGGATGTAAGCTAATGACCTGTGATTGCCAGTGGTTTTGAATATTATAACGTACTCTTCTGCTGAAATTCGAAAGACCTCGGTGCTATCAGAAGAGTTTATCTGAAAGGTAAGCAGAGGATAGTTAGCAGAAACAGCAAGGAGGAAGTATCTTACAGCAGGAATGCTTCCGTTTCCTTCTGTAAGCAGGCTTCTTGATCAAATTGTAGTTAAACTTGGGGAAAACGTGACACAAGATAGGCGAAGGCCCTTTGCCTGCAATATGCCACAAATATATTTTTAGGCCGAGCACCTGCTTTCCTGCAGAAACACACGTGCCGGTTCCCCTCTGCCACGAGGGTAATAAATGACGCTTCCCGTTTCTCCCACCCCCAGGTCTTCTCTTTGGTTTCACACGGGACGCAGGGGCACCGAGATGCTGCGCTTCCTAGGAGAGGGCCTGGCCGGAGTCGGAGGCCTCGCTCCCAGCTGTGGCCTCTGGCAGCGGGGGCTGGGGCCGCCCTGCTGCGGGGACGAGGCCCGAAGCCGGGCTGAGCAGGCTGAGAACGACACAAACACTCCGGGGGAGCCGCCCCCGCGCCGCGGTCTCCCTCGCTTTGGGCCATATTTCTGACGCGTCTACCTGCCCTGCGCCTGGTTCATCGTCATCTCTGGCCACTTCCTGCTCTGTTCCTAATCGGCCTCCTTGCTGTCAGCCCTGGGAAAGAGGCCAGGGCCAGAACGGACAAGGAAAATACTGCCCGGCCCCTTCCCAAGGCCGTCATTCCTGCCGGGAGCGGAGCTGACAGCAGCGCACTGGATGGCCGCAAGCACCGGGCGCTGCGGAGCTGCCTCCCAAGGGGACAGCCGTCCCCAGGCGCTGCTTAAAAACGCATTAAACACATTCTTTGTTTCAACGTTTGATAGATACAATTATGGCAGCCCCTAAAACAACACGCCTGGTTGTAGCCTGCCTTCAAATTCATCTAATTTGTATTGCCAGATGGTATGAATGATTGCGACAGATAAACTTTGGATACAGGCCACTATTAGCTGACAGCAGCATGGCCGTGGTAGACTGCTCCTCCCGCACCGCGCCGCCAAGCCACGGGTAGAAGATGACACTACCGACCGAAAAGGGAGCCCCAAGTCCCAGCGCACGGCCTGAGAGCTCAACTTCAACAACTAAAACGCATTCTGCCCCCAGATCTCCATCCTAACCTCGCTGCACACGTACGATTTCCAGTCGTGCCAATGGAAGCTCTGGGCAGAGGCCAAGGGCCGGGTAATGGGGAAGCTGTTTTATTCCATGTGGCTGGGAAACAAAATGGGAGAGGAAAGTGTGACAGTCTATGGCAGGTTCAAAAATCAGATGGCTGTAAAACCCAAATGTCTCAAGCAAGGCCCACTGCAGGTGGCTGCCTTTCAGCTCGTCCTCTATGGGAAACACAGACGGGGCTGTCACAACAAACAGCGTCACTCGCCAAGTGTCGTAGATGAGATACCTGCACCCAAAACAACGGTGAGGAAAGGGGAAAACCTCCAATCTCTGTCCTCCAGCAACTCAGTTCTAAAGGCCCTCAATGAATTAAACCAAACCTGAGAGAAAGTCAAGTGCTTAATCAGTTAAAAAATTGCATTTCTAAGCTAACCCATTTGAAAAAAAAAAAATGTATAGACATACACGCCAAGCTCTTTTAAAAAGGAATAAGGACATTACGATGCAAGAAATCCACAGACTTGGGATAACGATAATTTACCAGTGAAGTGCAATTGAAATACAAATAGATAAACCATGCTCCAAAATTCAATAGATAGATGCCGTGTAGCTTCTCGACCTGTAACAGTTTCTCCTGCTATTATGCACTGAAGAGCATCTTTGAAAAGGCATATATGTACTTACAGCACAGCATTCGTGCCAGACTCTTGCTCGCTATGCACACTTGAGCATTCCACTTTATAATACTCACAGTGAGCACCACCAACCCAAAGGGTATATAAACCACTCCACCCGAGCCAGTTAGCAGAGAATACTTGTATTATATAGTGACATAAGCCTGGGCTGAATAATGTTGCAACCGCACCTCCAAAACAAGGAGTGAGAGCACAGCAATGTGAACACAATAACCCAAAGGCAAATTAGCAGACATGGCCTAGGCCTCCTGCTCCCTGCCAGCCCATCCTGGGCCTCAAGCGACACGCAGGGATTGCAAGCGCAAAGGCTGGGTTGAGCGCTCACATCTGCCACGACGCTGAGACACTGCTGTGTGAGCACAGGAGAAAAACTGGCTTGCGAAGGACACTGATTTCTTCCCTGTCAGTATTTCAGCTCGGGTGCTGCCCCATGCTGCTGCCTGGAGTGTTTCTGTGCCATTCTCCCCGTCGTATCGATTGCTGTGTTTCCTCTGGCTGCTATATGTGGCATAAACACAAAGGTGATACTTACAGTCAGCATCAGATCTGACTGTTCTCGACAACTCCTGTGATACAGCAACCTCAGGGACTCGAGGACACATCTGTGAGTAGATGTAGTAGCTGCCATCTGCACGAACTGCATTATTTAACTGCATTGGCACTGATTAACATTTGCTGTAACCTATGGTAATGGGCTCTGGGGGCCTTCCATGGCTGCTACACAGTGGCAGCTGATGTCTCCTGCTCCATCCTTAAAACAGGATGTTTTAATTTTTAATGGAGCACATGTTCGATTGGCTATACAAACAGGCTAATCTGCAAAGCATGTGCTCAATAACAAGGCGAGCTCTGCCGCCGGAATAACAAGCGCGCCACGGCGCGCGCCAGCCCTGTGCTCCCACGAGCACGGCGCTGCCGGCCGCGAGGACCACGGCGCACGTCCCGCGGGCAGCATCTGCCCTTAAGGAAGTAGCAGCTTCCAGAGCCACCCTTGGGGCTGCCGGCGCCCTGCTTGTGCGGGAAACCCAACTGGAGAGCGGACCAAGCTCAGATGCCTGGAAGAGGCTTCCCTGCGGCACGGCGGGAGCGGAGCTGCAGCGCGAGCGGCAAGGGGGCAGCCCTGCGGGGGCGAGGGCGGCCCACAGGCACCTCAGCGAGCAGGAGCAGGCCGAGCGCTCACGCCCCACTGCAAAGGGCGCATGGGCACTGCCCGCAGCCCCGTCTGCCTGGCCGCAGCACAGCTGTTCTCCTTCAGGGCAACCTGCTGCAACCACAAAGTCAACTGTTTGTGTTAAAGGCTCTGGCCTGCCTCTGCGGCGCTGGTTTTCCTGCACCCAAGATGCTTTTTATTCAGGCTCCCAAAAGAAGGAGAGTCCTGCAGAGACGAGGGCTGCGAGACACAGGGTTTCAGCGCGTTCACGATGGTGGCCAACGCGCCCAGCGCTGCTTTCACTGGCGGAGCACCTCCGGGGTGTGACACCAGCTCTCACTGAGCCCCTGAACCCAGGGAAACTGTAGACAGCGTTGCAGACACAAGCTACCAAAAAGGGAGCAAAGCAGACGGCCCTTGAGCCCCAGACATACTTGTTGTTGAATCCAAAGGAAACTGCAGCATCCTGGACTCCTAGGTGAAACCTCATCAGATTTTTCATTTCCCAAGTGCAAGGAGTTTGCTTGTTCTTGGGTTTTCTTCTTATAAGAGTTATGTTCCCAAAGCTTGTTATTTATTTTCCTCCATTTCTCTGAATCGCACATTCACCCAACCCGATTTGTCTATAGAATATAGCAGATGTATAACAAGCAGGGGCTGCTTGAACAATTAACGGGATGGTATTTTAGGTCAGTCCAGTTCTGCTCCAAACCAGTACTCCTGGCTGTTTCTGAAGCATAAACATGAGCTGACCTTTCAAAAAGGTCACTTTTCCTTTTCTGTGTTTTCTCCCATGATGAATTATGCCTTTGAGAAAGGCACTGAATTATTAAGCCTTTCAAGAGATGTAAGAAAGTTGGAGGAATGTTAAGAGGAATTTCGTTCCTGTGGTCTTCACCAAGTACATACTGGAAAGTACGTTGTGGTTAGGATCAGTAAATATGTCTAATGAGCAAACAAACCCCTTTTTCTGCCTTGCATATTGAAGGTACAAGTTTTGAAGGTGCTAATAAAATAACCGCCCCCACAAGTGTCAGCCAAGTCTCTGCACTCAGGCGCTGCCAACTGCGTTTCTACCTTCTGAACCAGCTCTGGCCTCCAAACCCTGGTCCACTGCCCGAGGACAGGGCTGGTGCTCACGCTTCACTGGCAACTGCCCTGGAGGCCAGAGCTGTGTGAAAAATCAGACTATTGCTACTTCTTGTATGTTTTCTGAAGGTGTTGGAATACTCCAAAGAACACACACCAGAAGCATCATAAATTCACCGATAACTGAGAAGCAGCGACAAACACCGTCACAAAATAGCCTGAACTCCCCTTCGGCAAGTGAGGCTGGGCCCTGGTGGAATAATGTGAGGAATTCTCCCCGAGGTGAAATGCTCCATCTCCTTCCATCAGCGCTATCACACCGAGTGCCTGCGCTGACCTCTCCAACAACGAGATCTAAATCAGCGAGGGCAGTACTGGAGCTGAAGATAAACCGAGTATTGATCGGCATGCCGAAGCCCTGGGCAGGGCAAGCAGGGACCCTCCTGTGGAGGAATCTTGCCCAGTGGGACGGCACGAGCTGCCCTGACTCCAGCCATGTTCGCACTGCGTGCAGAGTCTATAGACCTCTGAAGGGCCTCAAACTCGCTGGTTTCCTTTCCATCCATCACCATCACCTTCATCATGTATTAAACAGTTCGCAGCATAGCAGTAATCATCCAAGCCCCAATTTCAGGTAGTCTGCACCAAAAAAAAAAGCAACCACAGAATTCAGGTCTCTACTATGCAGTTGAGAAAGCTGCATTCAGCTCATGTGTAACTCGGGAAAGGTTCAGTCTGCCCTACAGAAACAGAAAAGCTGCTACATTAATGCACAAGGGTGTCCTTTCCATCAAGTTCCTTAATTAGCTTATCTGGAGAAAAAACTATACCAATCAAATTAAATATTAATCACATATAAACTGCTGATCACAATCAGCTGGGGGTTCACGCAGGCAGAACGCAGGGATCGCAGTGTGATTTCTTCTCCCAGAGAGTTTCCTCCTGCTCTCTCTCCATTGCCAGTTTAGCAAATTCATACGGAAAACAAAGCCTGAGTTTTCCAAGTACAACATTAACAACAGACCAGAAGTTTTCCTGCACTAAAACATTGAACTGAAAATTCAATTCCTTTAAATCTTTCTAAATCCTTTCCTCTGATTGGGTTCATTAATAAACATGCTGGTTTTGTTACAGGGAGTGACATATGGCATAATCCGCTAACAGGAAGAAGTATTTTGCATTTTATTGTAGAAAACAAACATGCAAACAGGTTTTCACAGATGGCTTTCTTAGCTTCTGGGAGGAGAAGAAGAAAAAAAAAAAGCTTTAATAATGCTTGAAAACAATCCTTCCCCCCTCCTTAGAAGAGAAGAAGGAAAAAAACATCTACTAGAACCGCTTTTCAAATAAAGTAACTTCTACACTAGGGTTTCAGCTAGGTACCAGTTTTTTTTTACATTCTACCTCAAGCTTTGCATGACATAAAAACCTATCAACTTGCTAATATCTGACCATACGTACTTACAAATAATAATGATAACAATAAATAAGGTGAAATTCTTGATCGAATTCTTGACCTCCTTCATGCCCTGGCAAAACTCTTACTGACTTCAATGTGATTTCATCCTTAACAGCAAGACGAGACCAACCCGTGCACTAGTTCAACCTTCAGAGCAGCCTGATCACGGCACTACAGGAACGCCCAGTTGGGGGGACTGGGACAGGCCTGGCTGAACCCAGCTCTGGGGCAGAGCTCCGGGCACTGGCTCGGTGCTGTGAGAACATCCCCGGACACCCGCGGGGCATTCCCTTCCCTCGGGGTAAAGCGTCTTCTGCCCCTGTCCTGCGGTGAACTGCAGCTTCTACCAGTTCGGTTACGTGAGGCAATGGGAAGACTACAGCCTGTAGCCTTGGAAAAACACTGTATTATTTTAAAATCGAAATTATATATAAATTGCATTAAGTCAGAAAAATACTTTATATACACTTGCAATGGAACAGGATGGGGGCTCTTGCAGTCATTCTTACTCCACCTTGCTATGCTGTTCTCTCATCATCCTCTTACCATAGTACCATCTTCTAGGAAATGATACAGATCTTACTCTTAATTTCATGATGCTCCTCATAAGATCAGATTTGCAGAACAATTTTCCAGTCCTGTCCAGCACTCAGTGTCCACCTGCAAGCCCAGTGCTCCTGTGGTGGCAGCAAGCACAGCTCTATGCAGCTCCCAGGGCTGTGACCTCTACCAAATCAGCACGCACAGAGGTTTAGAGCATCCCAATGCCTTTTTGGATTTGGTGTCAAATACGTTCTTCAAAAAATACCTCCGTTATTCCACCAGACTAAATTTCTGCTGAGCTGGTCATGTCTGGATTATAGAGGCAGATGATAAATTAAATAAGGTGGTAAAAATCTAGCATGAGGATACTGGGCTTAATAGGCTGGGTGAAGCAAGCATTCAAAAGACTTGACTGAGGCTGTTAAAAGTTGCCTTATCATCACCCAAAAAGAAGCATGAAAACCCAACTGCAAACCAAGACAGAAACCAGGTCCCTTCCCTGCAGTCCGAAATGTTGCAGATGGTCCTCCTTCCCTCCTGTTTTTTTGTTTGTTTGTTTGTTTGTTTTTTCGACGGAGCTAAAGGTCCCTTACTTAGTCCTAAGTCCTACCAAGACAAAAAGATCTGCAAATGTTGTAGATAACAGTGGCGTTAGGAATGGTCTTTAACTTCAACTTTTGGTAGTAGACATCTCACTAGAGAAAGCAAGAAGCATTTTCCCTTAATACTAAGCACAGCGCAATCGTGGCTCCCCAGGAATACAAAACACACCTGCCAGCTTGGAAAAATCTCACACTCCCTAAAGGAGCAAGGACTAGAGCAGTTATGACGGTGCCACTCAGTGAGGGCTGGGGGAGAGCGAGCTCGTTTCTGCACAAGTGGGAAGGAGGATCAGGCCAAACCATGAACTTCATGTTTCAGGTTTGTGCTCGTGCTAAACCCAGAGCAAATGATCCGTGGGTTTCTGCAGCGGGTGCGCTTAAGGGCTCGTGCTGTCTAGGTGGCAAGAGCAGCCCACCTAATCCATGTCTCTCCTCTGCACAAAGAAGCTGTGCTGACTGCATTTAATCAGCTCCAAATTTACACTGCTGATCACCTTTTCCATTTAATCATGGCTGCAGCCTTTCAAGGAGTAATTCCCTTTGGTTAAAATTAACAATGACAGGCTGTATTTTTACACACTGTTGAAATGTGTAAAACAATCAGATGGAGGGGAAAAAAATGCCCTCCTTCTTCAGAGCTGATTTACGATATATATGCAAACCCTATTAAAGTTAAACCATGCTTTTCAATGAAATGAGGATTTCCAACAAGCTGCTCTCCATTTTATTTAAGAATCCCAACGACCAATACAAACGGAGGTAATCAGCTCTATTGCTAATATAGAATATGTGGGCTAGGAGATAACATACTTAACCCTTAAGTGAGAAATAGCTCATAAATCACAAGCACTTTGTGAGGGAAGTATAACAAGGCCCTCTCGTGAGCAGAAATCAAAGAATATCCTGCTGAGACGCAATACACTCCCTCCCCCCAAATCTAAAGGTTAAATATAAAGAGAAATTAATGTGGAGAAGAGAAGGCGATTGGGGGAAGTGGGGACAGGAATAGGCAGCACAGAGAAGCACAAGCACCTTAACACGCAGGGGAGTCTCATCCTCGTGGGCAAGATAAAACCTTGGAGGACCGGGAGCGCCCTGCACTTGACAGATGCAGAGACGCACAGGGGATGTGGAGCTCCAAGACACGGTGATGCCAGGACCCTGCCATGCAACAGGCCCAACTGGGTGCAGGGCAGCTGCGGAGGGACCCGTGGCTCCTGCCTGGCATTCGCAAACACCTTCTGCTACTGCCCCGTGTTTCAAGGAAAGAAAGACAAAGAGCCCTGAGTAGCACGAGACAAGACGGAGCTAAGCTGACACGTAAAACGGATTATACCTCGGATCCCTGTCCGGGGGATGAAGCTGAGGCCAGCACTGAAGAGTATCGATTAAACCCTCCTCGTATGAGGAAACACGGAAGCCCAGTGGGGGCATCCGTGCCAGAGGCCTGGGTCTTGCCTCGCCAAGGCAGCCAGCTCGTGCTGGGAGGTCCTCTCCCACCACAGCTCAGCAACACAGCTGGATTTTCCACATCTCAGCCATCAAATGCTTCTTCTGAGCCACTAAAACACACCACGCAAGCCAGGAACTATTCATCATTGCTGTTCACCAAAGGATCATATTGTGCTTTGACCGCTGAAAGGAGAGGTAAAAGCTGCGGCGAGCAGGAGCAGTGCGTGCCCGGAGCTAGCAGCACCTCGCACCCGAGCTTCTTTCCAGGCTCTGCAGGGCTCTTCTGCTGGGGGCAGATGAGCGGCGGGACAGGGACCCGGCCGGTCTCGAAGGGTGTCTGGAGCCCCAGCCCCGCCAGGAGCGGTCTCCTTCCCAGCTGCCCACAGCTCCCACATGGACACACCAGCACTGCGGGAGGCAAAACCACCACGGACCAGGGCTGAGTAACATTTGTTCTCTTGGAAGGTGGGCGAGGGAGGAAGAGGAGAATTAACAACACAAAGTTCCTCACAAGTTCACATGGGAGGAGAGCAGGAGGGAGGCCGAGGAGAGAGCTGGGCGCTGTTGGGTTAACCCACCCGCCTAACCCCCATGGACGGTCTCTCATGCTAGCTCTGCACTAGATAGTTTGCAGCGCACTAAAACGGGGACAGCTTGTTTTTCTGAGAGCTAGTTAGCACTACAATGTAGATAAACACGGACATTTCCTCCAAAGATTATGCTCTGCTCCAACTTTTCTTCCAAGCGCATGTGTTGCTTGCAGAACGTTGCACTTGTTTCCAAAATAAATAGCTCCCAAAGAGGGTTTAATAGGGTTTGCTGTTTTCCAGGGGAAATAGATTGCAAACAAACTGTTTCCTGCTCCTATTTCAAACAAATTTTGGTCCAATTATTTTCTTTTTTAGCATAAAGCTAAATGGACTATTCTGCCCTGTCCCTGACTGAGTCGAGGCATGATTTCTTTTGATTATGCTTTTATGCTGCAAAACGTAGGACTCTGGAGACATAATGGACGTCTCTGGGAGAGTGGCAACAATTTTTTTCTTTTTTCTTTTTTCCTCCCCCCAAAGCGCGCCAGTGCTTGCCAGCGCTCGCTTTGGTGCCTGCTGTGCCTGAACACAAGCACCAAAGGAGCCAGAGTGAGAGAGGGGAGGGGAAAAACCCCAAACAAAATAAGAACTGTCCATCCTTCCTGGGGGAGGCTGGCACAGAGGTGGGTAGAATTCAATAGCTTCTATGTAGACTGTATCTCAAGCACTGGATAAAGCTTGATTTCCTTTTTCTCCTTGTTATTCTGAGCAGTCGGTTGGGTTTTTTCCCCCTTAATCCAGTTTTCCTTTTTTTTTTTTTTTTTCCCCTCATTGGAGCAGTGACAATTAGTAGCAGTAACCTTGGCAGGTTTCCCATCCTGACCTTCAATGCAGAAAGTAACTTGGGGTGTGAAATCTTCCTAAAACAAAACTCCATCCTCTTCTTCGTTTCATGTATCAACACAGTTGATCAGACAAGGGAAAAGGAGGAAAGGTCCCCTTGGTTCCTCACTCGACAGTAGGTGAATGCCATCAGCTTCCCAGCATGCAGGGCAAAGCTGGGACATTTCTCACCGCCTCAGTTTGCTGCGTATCAGCACAAATCAAACTGCTGATTTCCTTGAAGATAAAGGCCTTTATGTTGGCTGCAACTTAGGAACATACAAAATACTTTCTCATCTTCCAAGTCAAAGAAATGAAGAAAGAAAGAAAGAAAGAAAGGAAAACCCCTGTTTCTATTTGTCTGGCTGTCTGTAGCCCAGAGGCAATAAATTCTATTGCAGGGACACAGATGGAAAATAACGTGTTTCATTTTTGATATTTGGATTTTACCAAAGAAAAAAAAAAAAGAGAGAGAGAGAGAAAAGGAAAATCAAGGAGAAAACCTGTACCTGCTAGCTGCTGCATCAGCCTCCAAGGGCTCTTCACAGAGCCTTGGTGCAGGTTCTCCGCAGACACACTAGCTCCTAGCCCTAATTACAGCCACTTTTTTCCCCGCCTTTGGCAGATCCAGCAAGAGGCATGTGCCTTAGTAATTACAGCAAAAGTCTGGAAGGTTTCATTTTTCATTTTCCTACTGATTTGTATTATTGACCCCAGCAAGCTGTTTAACACCTCTGAGAAATCTTCTACTTGGGATCAAGACCCTGGTTATGAGAAAAATCTCAGAGGCAGGGAGGGATTCCCTATAACCATCTCCTCAGTAGGGTCCAAACCCTTCTCTTGGGAAGAAAGGTCTGGAAATGAGATATTCAAAATGGCAAAGGTTGCTGCAGTGCTACCTTAAGAGCGTAATACATAGCAGGACATGAGCTTCATACTAACAGCTGTAGGCTGGACATGGCGCTTGCTGGATTCCTCTATGCACAGCATGGCTTTATGCACCATTTGCCTAGCAGCAATGAAACATTATCACTGTGTTTCTTCCTACCTACAGCAAAGGAAAATTTAATCAAACATCCTCTTAGCCATTCGTGGTGTAACTTGCTGCTGGGAAGGCAGAAGCCTCCACCTTATTCCAAACTGGCATCTCCCAGGCCATGCGCTGACGTCTCCGGCAGGCGGACGCACGCGGCAGCCTCTGCCTGCTGCAAGGAAAGGCCTCCAGGCACAGAAGCGACTACCAAATACCTGCCGGGGACATACACTAAAACTCTTCAGTGGCTTTTAACTTCATATTTCTTAATTAAAATAAAATTTAAGGCGGGGGGAGGGGGAAGGGGAAATACCACTCTCAATAGTGTCGGCCATGGAAGAAATCTGAGATTGAGGGCTCCAGAGAAGTGAGAGTCCTTTCGGATTAAAACTCTACATTTTATATTTTATCTCCAAAAGGTTATAAATGAGGTTTGGGATTTAAAAAAGATTTCATATGATTTTGTAATTACCCAAGTTACTATTACCTGATTAACACAGGAATCCTAATAGTCTGTTGCAGTTTCGTTTCTCCAGTTGTGGTTGTCATGGGGCTCGACACCTGTCACCTGTTCATTTACAGGCATTTTAATTAACCTACATTATGTATGCTTTTTTTTTCCCTTGGATTTAGTGCCTGAATTTCATATTAAAAAATAAAGTTAATAGCTACCTGAAGGAGGGTTGCTGCCAAAACACTCACAGTCGCTCCTGCCACATCCATTTATCAGTATGTGTTGCAGCAGCAACTACCAGTGCTTAATTAGAAGTAGGGGATAGACTGAATTCTCCCTCGCAGCGCTCTAGGTCTAACGCTCAGCCTGACCCATACATAGTCTTGCATGGGGTGGCACATACAACTGGAGACCTGCGAAAGGTCAGTCACATTTGGACCCTTTTTGTGGTCCTCGTTCAGATAAAAATTCTATCAATTTTGCCTGAATGTTCACAAAAGAATCAAGCCTGCCACTTTGCAAAGAAAAACAGAGAAAAAGGAGTTAAATAGAAAGATTGGTGACAAAATGATATTCATACAGCCTCCTGCGACCTCTCAGAGTATGATATTTTCATGTGTTCTCCCCCATTGAACCTGAGCTGACCTAGCAAAGTGAGTCTAATAGCCTAGGTCAAACTATGCACATATGACAGCTCAGGTCCAACTTCCCTACACAAACGTAAATACAATTTATTCTAGAGCTTCAGGCAGCTGCCCAAGACTTCAGAGCAAGCCCTTTGCAAAGAGAGATCTGCCCAGCATTTTGCTCCTGCGTACAAGGCAGAAGCTCCCAGGCACTGGGGCCATGGGTCTTCTGGAGGAACATCCTTCCAAGTCCACCCTCCAGACTGGCCTCCTGCTGCTGAATGGTGGCTGACCTTGGAAGCGCATGGGTCACCAGCAACCTGGAGCACGTTTTGTTATAATCGCCAAAGCCCTCGTAAATATAAACTCAATTATAAGGACTTGAGGTCTCTAAGTGATAGCTAAGATGAAGCAGTTAAAGGATTTTGGCATTTCTCACAAGCCCACAATGATCTTTCTTGAAGGTTGACAGATGAAGAGGAGCCCTTGAAGAGATACAGCACAGGTGATTATGGCTCCTATCATCCACCTGGGCCATCAGCTCTCTGAACCAGCTCCTCCCCAGGGAACCCCTTCGGTTGGTGTAAACGCAGGAGTAGTATAATCTCCATGATGGCACTCGAAGGACAGCACCTAAACAGATGCTGTGTAATATCCTATAAATCTCACTATGTTCTCCAGACAGCCAGGCTGGAGGACAGTGATCCCGAACCTCGCTCCGAACCAAGCCAAAACTCCTGCAGGACGCGGAGCAGCGTGTCCAGCCTCTGAAAGACGCTGAGGGTACAACACAGCTGCCATGGAAACATCTGCAATTTAAGTAAGTCAGATAATCAACAAACACACAATCGTCACTGAGAAACAGAAATTACTTGCTGGATGGGTTTGCACAGAGGCTCCTCCAGTCTGCGGCGAGCAGGGAAGCCATTCGGGGAAGTCTCTGTGAGCCGTGTTGCGCGCAACCTGCTGCGCCAGGCTTCACATGTGGAGACGGGGTCAGAGAGAGCAAACTCCTCGTCCCGCCAGCCTAGGGTTTCAGTAGGTTCATCACCAGTTGCTTGTCATTAGCGGCTAAGCGCAGGGCTGGGGAAGGGGCCCTCTGACAGCGCAGCACTTCCTCCACCGCCTCATGCCCAAAGAGCCATTGACACTTGTGCAGAGCTGTCCTGAGCCCCACAAGCACCTTCCTCCTGCCACGCTCAACCACGCGGGCCCTCTGCTCTTAACGGGATTGATAGTCCAGGGGAGCCTGCTTTGGCCCCACAGGAGGTCAAGGGCTTATTTTTGGCATCCCCCGAGCTTCTCAGGGAGCCATTGCCGGGCTCGCGGCTCAGACTCCCTCAGGGCTTGCACCTGGCCCTGCTCTGCTCCTTTCTCCCTCAGAGGATATTTCCCGCCAGCAGGGAGAACAACAAAGCCCCTAGTTCCCTCTCTTCAGAGGAGGGGGAGAAGGACGAGGAGGAAGAGGAGAAAGACGAGGAGGAGGAACTTTCCATCCCTGCGCTCAGCCCTTCTCCGTGAGGCAGGAAAAGGGAGGCGGCAGCAGCCGGTTGTTCCCGGCGCCACAGCTGACGGCGATCATCCAACGAGCAGGCGCTCCCAGGAGGCTGCCGTGCACAGATGGCCATTAGTTTGGGATGGCCGGAACAATCGTGGGGACCATGTTGCGACAACACCCACAGACTATCTGTCACCGTCCCCCGGGACACTTAAAGGCTGTTTACTTCATACAGTTAACTTGAACCATAAGCTTTTACAAGCCTCTCTGATACATTTTTAATCACGCGGCTCGTAAACCTCCACCATCTCCCACGCCGGCATGCGTTTGGGTCCCGGGCACGGCGCGATGCCAAGGGAGGCCAAGGGCCAATGCGGCCCCACGGTGCATGGCCGAGCACGGCGGGGCGCCGCTGGGCCTGGAGCCCCCAGCACTGCGGCTAGCTCCAGCGAGGGCGGCCTTGGAACCAACGCTGCTACATCCAAGCTAAGCCAATGGCTTCTTTGCCAGGCTTCTTTGTTCCTTCCAAATAATACTGCTGCAAGCTAAAATGATACTTTTTTAATGGCTGGTGCATCATTTGGAAGGGTTTTTTTGTGCTTTTTCAAGTGTTTTTCAAGCTCTGCATGCTTCGCTGCTTCCAGCACCATCTTTCTTCCAGAGATGGCAATCGCTCTTCACACAGAATGAACGCTTTCAGAGTTCATAAGCTCTCAAAAAAAGCACCTCGGAACAACAGATCTCCTGGCCCTTTCCTAACAAGGCAAACTGCAGTCCCCATTCCACAGGTCACCTCCCAGGGGAGACACTCCTGGCCACCCAAAGCCCCCAGTGCCAGTCGCAGAACCAATGACCCTGAAAGCTGCCCTCCAGAGCCAGCCCTAGGGAAGCAGAGCCAGACACCAACGCTCCCGTCAGTAATTGCCCAGGGAATTTTATCATGGAGGCACTGGGAAAAGCATTGACTTTACCCAAGGAGGAGATGTGGACCATGGGGTCGCACAGAGCCACTTCTGCTGCCAGTATCATGGCCATAAATCTAAGCAATTCCCACACAGAAATCCAAGATTTGCCCCGAGCAAACATTTTGGTCGTGCTTTGTTGTCATTTTTTCATCCTTTAATTGGCTCTTTGGATAGAATATGTAGCCGCAAATGGATTTGTTTAATGCTTCCTTTGCCACCTATAAACCTGGTTTTGCTTCTGTCCCTTAGCCGTGTGAGATCATCTGTCACCTTTGCTCAGGATGAGGTAGCAGGGGTTAGAGGTCTGAGTACCCACTGGGGAAACTGCAATGCCCAGGCTTTGCTCAGGGACCACGGGCAGAGGAAAATGGGACCGGGGCTTAGCTCCCCATTCAGACATCTGGAACGAAAACACCAACCAACTAGAAGGCGAGCAGGATGCAGAAGAAACAAAAACACTGAAAATTTTAAATGCTAAAATCAAGGAGTGCCAATAGTATTATGGATGTATTTCTGAGCAGTTGTATTAGTGGGGGAAATAATTTTCCTGCCCCTTGCAGAAAAATTACACAAAATACATAGTTGCTATAGGAATCTATAGTTTATCTTACTAGCACAAAAACATCTCCAGTTTACCAAAATATTGGTTGTCACGAGAATTCCCTGCAAATTTTAAAATACAAGAATCATTTATATTTTGCTGAGGAGCTTCCATTTTGCATTTTCTATTCTTAAAGCCCATCACAGATTTGTCCTAGAAAGTAATTTGAAAACATAGGTTCTGGAATCATTCAAATATAAAGAAGCATCAGACAATACTCAGATTTACTTCACTTGGCTCTGGCTCACATGTTGCAAATGTGAAGTGCAAGAATCCCTACTGGGCAACTCCTTTGCTTTAGCCATGTGGCAAGACATGCAAAGCCCCTTCTGTCTCAGTTGTGTTTCTTAAGGCTAGAGAGGCCGCAGGATTAGGCAGCATTTCATTTGATACGCTATGGAGACGCCTGCACCTACAGAGATGCAACAGCCCCACACCCAGGTGCACGACTTGCACAGCTTGCACAGCCCTGCACAGGTGCCAGCATTGCTCCCTGTTCCCACACAGCACAATGGTTCCCCTTGCTTCACAAACCGGAATACCAAAGGACACTGAGAAACCATGTCGGCAGCAGCGGGGCGTCATGCGCCGAGGCCGCCCACCAGCAGGCTGGCCGCTGCCATCTCCGTTGCTTCCCTGCTCCTCTGTCTGTGCGTCCATTTCCCTCTTCTGAAACTGTGCAATCACGTCAGGGACTATCTTTGTTTTATGCAGAGGACCTACCAAAAGGCGTGTTCATCCAACCCTGGGAATCCAAGGATGGGCACTAATCCAAGCAGCGGTGAAGGGATGTGAAGTGAAAGGCGTGAAGACCTCCTGAGGGGCTGCTGCAGAGGCCGGGAGCTCTGTGCGCTGGGGCAGCAGCCCAGGTCGATACGCGGCAGTAAGAACTTGCCCTGCCAAGCTGAAATTCAGGAACCCACATTGGCAACCTACCTGCAGGCCTCAGCGTAACCAGCAAATCCACAGCAGGGGTGAGGGGGAAGGCAGTTCTTCCCAGGTCTTTTCACCCCTCTGCCACCAGCCCTCGCTTTTCCTCCTCCGTGAGACTCCTTCCACCTAATAGCAAAGTTTAGGGCCTTGTTTTCCGGAGACAAATACCAACACAGCCAAACTCCTCCTGTCCCAACCTGCATAGTTAAGAACACGTTGCCCAGTGTAGGAGTCAAAAGGAAAGCAACATGATTAATGGAAATGTGCCTTGCTCACTCGTGAGCGCTCTATAGTCCCTCACTCACGCACGTACATAAACTTTTACAGCTTGGGCTACTTAAGATCTTATCCAGACAATCCATGCAGGGTTATAAACTATGGGAGGAACCCTCAGGCAACAGGGTCCCTACATTAGCAGCCACTCTTATTGAACAATCCTATTGATACTCATCAATCATTTACTTGAAAAGAAGAAAATGTATTAAAAGGGACTGCAGGGAATATATCATCCCATACTGATAAATTGTTAAAAATTAATGAACTAAAGCAACTCTGAAGGCAGTGTAAAGCAAACTACCATCAAACCCCAAAACAGCGGAACAAACCACAAAATCACCAAAAGCTCCAGAAAAGCTCTTACAGGTTTGGTCTATGTTGAAGACCCTTTGCCCACTCTGGCCTGTTGTGTCTTTGTCTACTAGTGTAGAAGATATTTCAGGTCCAAGGGGTCTTTCCCTGATATTTTGCATTTCAGACACAGCATCACTTCTTAGTTGCCCTGGAGGGCAATAACAAAGACGTCCGCAGTTTTAAATTCCGGTTCACTGGGGAGTTTTGACCCGCATCCTTAACTTGGTGGAAAGCGAAGGATTTTCTCACCCTTCCCTGTCCTCCAGGACGTCAGGCTGTGCTGCGCAGAGCGCAGCCCCATACACAGTGAGGCACCAGCTCTGCGCGGCTCTGGGTAGCTCTGCTCAGCGGAGCCTGTTGCAGCTGTGGGCGCAGAGATCAGGGATCCTGTCATTCATTGCTGCAAACAGTCCTTGTCACACTATCTGCTACGTCTTTGCCGATGTCATTGCTGACGATCAAAAACATGTTTGTTGAATTTATACATTTAATCCGAGTCAGGCTTATCTATCTCTCCTCTTAAGAAACTGGTTGTGATTACTGCCCACTTTGCCATTGTAAATGGAGGTGAAAGACAACTCCTTCACTTGCCTCTAAGGTTACACGAAGGATGATGCTGTTTTGCACGCTCCGCTCCACGCTTTACTTGGGAAGCTCTGTGAGGACCCGGCCCACGCGTGCCCGGGCCGCGCTCAGCAGCGCCCCAGCAGCGCTCCCCAACGGGGCGGCCCCGCGGAGCCGTGCGTTCCCCTGCGGAAAATATTTACATGCTGCTAGTGATAAACCCCACGTTGATAAAACAGAAACTCATGTTCCCACCTTTCATCCCTCTAGTGAATACAAAAAACACAAACAAAAAAAAAAACAAGAGTTTTTTTATCAAAACAAAAGATTTGGTTCTGAATATGATTATGAAAATAAAGGTATTTTGCAGACAGACAGTTTTTTCTCTCACTCCTGCTGGCTGTTTTGAGGGAGAGAAAAAAAAATCCTCTTCACTGCATGACAAGTATATGCTCTATTTTTTTAATCTAAATAATGCAGACTTCCATTTTCATTTGCTGCAAGAAATGGCAAAGTTTTGCCCTAAATAAAATTATTCCAAATCCAGTGAAATCTGTTTACAGGCTAGTCAAGGTTTTCACAGTCAACGTTTAACTAAAATACATTTAAAAACAGATTGTCCCCTTCCCTTCTACAGAGAACGGCCCAGTCCCAACCTCCACACATTCATGGAAGAACATGAAAAACCTTGCAGGCTGAAGAGGTGAAATTGGAAACATTCACATGAAAAATCCCTCTCTCCCCTCCCCCCCAATAGCTGTATTTACGTGCACATATGTGTCTTTGTGCATACTACATCATTTGCACTAGAAGATGCACAGATTGACTTAATTTTCAGCTACTCACAGATGGTAACTCCCCATCCTCGCTCCCACGAATCATTTAAGCCTTATTCTGAAGCCTCCCAAATAAGACTGAAGTGCTGGAAGGAGCCTGGGGCTTGCCCCTTTACACACAGGTGAAATCCACCTAAATTCCTCATTATGTAGGGGGGAAAAAAAAAAGGTGCCTATCTAATAAAATTAATAGCAATAATAATACTTTGCATTTCTAAAATGCCTTGCAGCTCAGGAACTCAAGGCTTGATAATTAATGTCTCTTTAATTTTATTTCTATCGTTTAAAGATCCAGTGGAACAAAAAGAAAATAGAAAAAGGCCTATTAACGGAAGCTAGCCAGAGTGCTTCCAACAGGAGCGGGTTACGGTGCGGGATCTCGGCACAGACAGGTGGACACTCCACATGTCCGCACGGTGCCTACAGCAGCGCGCCCTCCACTCGCTGCTTGTTCGGGGAAATTAGGCAGTTGTGTCTAACTGTAATTAGGTCATGAAGGGTCTGATCTCCGCTGGGATTTAATTAACTCTGAATCTTATAAATATTGTGCTGAATTATGGCTACATTTGCAAAGAGGTTAGACTTGAGCTGGACCAGAGCCGTTTACCAAAAGGGCTAAAAAACAAAACCGGGGAGTCAAGACCCTTCAAACAATGTTTTTCTATCACAGCACTGGCTTATTTGATCTGGGCCTGGAAATACCTTTCAGGGGAAGCAGGTGGAAAGGGAAGGGGGAAAGAGGCTCTATTTCAAACGGGCTTTCTAGATAACTTCAAACAGACTAACAGAAGGGCGGTTTGCAGCCTTGAGATAACCCGTTCCTCCAATGGCCTTATGCTTGGGAAAAGGAGATTGTATCAAATGCACACACAGCTATCAAGAAATCTTTTCCCCTCTTTTATTTTTATTATTAAACTAATGCTAGACATAAAGCAACAGTGCTGGGCAGACCAGAGTGACTAAAATGACGAAGGCGGAGGTGATATTGGGACTGGCGGGAGGCTCTACTTTAGTGCAAAGTGGCCTTCAGTTTTCTTTCCTAAGATTCTGGCTCCAGTTTGATCCCAGCAGGACTCCCACAGTTCCTGAGGAGACCTGAGCAATGAGGAAGGGCAGCTGAGCAGGCACGGGCCCTGCTGTCCCTCCATGGCCTGGGCAAACACCCCGGCGGCGCTCGTCCTTACCCAAGGCACAGCCGAGAACCGCGCAGCCTCCCCACGGCCGCCGCTCCAGCGGCAGAGGGGAGCTGCAGGAACACCCCTTCGCCCAGGTTAATGGAGCAGCCCCTCGCTGGCCAAGCCACATCGCTCATCTTCTGCGAGCAGGACACTGCTGGCATGTCCCGGCCTGCCCCGAGCAGTCTCACAGCTGGGAGCCAACCTCCATCTCCTGGCCCCTCTGTCTGACAGGCAACTGTACGAGCTCTGGTGCCGCTGCCAGCAGCTCCACAAGCCACAAGTGAATTTTTCCTCCCTGCCAATATGTATGGTGCCGTTCAAGAACATGTCTGCATGCTGCTCACATGCTCTTGGATGGGCTCAAAGGTTGTCCCGAACACCATGTGGCGGTGGTGCTGGTTGAGGCGAGCCACAAAGTGTGGAGCAGAGCTCACAGCGCAGCAAAGCGCCCCAGCCCACGAGCCAACACAGCACCGTGAGGCGTTGCCGGACGGGAGAGATGGGGCTATCATTGGAGGGATGGGGTGGTACCTGGAGCAACCCTGTTGAGCGAAGTGAAAAGCTATTGCCAAATCCTCACTGGAAGCCTCAGAGACTCACCCTGGCAGTCTGGATGACACCAGGATCTGGATCTTTCACTTTATCTGGCACTCTGCTCATGTGGACGCCCTGAAACAACTGTCTCCATCTCTTGCCATGCTGCATCACTGCAGGGGAAATGCTCTAGAAGTGATTTCAGGTAGACAGACTAAGCAATAAGATCTTGAAAGCTGTCAAGAGGCACAACTTGCATCAAAATGCCAACAAAACAAAAACACTGTGTTGTGGAGACTAATGAAAACGCCTCGTTTTCTATGGAAAACGAGGGGCAGCTGCATGGAAAGGTTCCCTCAGGGAAGGCTGCAACCAGCACAGGCCAAGCGGGGCCCAACGCGCTGCCGCCTGTCCCAGCAGCCCTAGGTATGAGGCGGCAGCGAGGCGGGAGCTGCAGCGACAAGCCGAGACCCCTCCGGAAGCCCCGATGCCTCGCAGGGCCCCTGCTCACGACCACTTTGGCACCCGGCACACCCTGCGGACAAGGGAAAGGACAAACCGGTCATGGGGCCGCTCCACGAGGAGCCCGCGGCAGCCCCGCAGTGTCTCCTTGTATTGCCTCCCCTATGAGCGTATCCTTACATCAGCAACCAAGGAAGGGGAAACGTCACAGTCCTCCGAATTCCACTGCACAAGCAGAGCCGATGTTCACTGGACAGCGGAGCTACACTGCCACCGCTCAGGGGCTTCTCAACATGTCTCCGTGCTACCAGCAACTCTGTAGCAAATCAGTAAAGCCAGAGACCAAAGGAAACTCTCTGGAGCTCTAAGGAACCCAAAAATCACTTTTCACTTGCCCCACTGAATCTGTTACCATCAGTATGACCGACATTGTGGTCAGGGTGCGCTTGGCTAAGGCACCAAGAACGTGCGGCTGCTTCATGCTGAAAGCAGCATTTCAGAACAGCCCCTTCCTCCTAAACACCTGAATCCTCCATAGCGAAAGTCACCCAGGGGACGTTGTGGGAGGGCGTTTCAACACCACTGCGAGCTAAGCAGAAAGACAAAAAATAGACACAGGAATTCTTTTCAAGCAGAGAACCCAAAATCAACATTTGGAAATTTCCAAAATCTTTGGGAAAACAGAAAGAGCGGATTAGCTGCATTTGGTCTGGCGAGGAACCATCTGGGTTCCTTGCTGAGCACCCTTGTCATCACATTTCATGTCAGGACAATGTTGGGAGCTACAGAGCAAACAAGAGAACTGGCCCAGCAAGTACTTTGTCAGCTTCTCTGTGAGAGAGTTTGCCCGACTGAGAGGTGCCGATTGTGCATCCCACACAAGACCCGTGGCTCCTGTGACTGTCTGTGGCGAGACCCACCACACCGTCCCACCACTGGCAGCTCTTCTACATGATACCCTCGATGGTTTGGAACCTCATGGAAACGAGATGCTGATTTTAGCATTGCAGGGTGGGATGGACCAGCTGAGGATGAAGGTAAACACAACATGCTCAGTAGAGAAACAGTAGCCTCCGTGGGGAGGAAGGGCATGGAAGAAGAGATGGATTCAGCCCGTTCTGAGCTGGAGCACGTAACATGTGTGGGAGTATGTGGTGCCCGGGGTGGTCCCGGCAGGAGGAACGGCTGGCTGGGCTGCACTGCAGCTGGACACGGCGCCCGCTGCACAGCGGGACGAGACAAGCAACACGTGCGATACTGCAGCTCCCGCGGTCGCTCTTCTGGCAGCCCAAACCCACCACCCACCCAGGAGCGCAGCCCCAGCAGACCACGGGGCGCTGAGGTGTTCCTCTTTCCAAAAAGGAAGCTACACTGTCTGCAGGAGAAGGGAAAAACAAGGATGGGAGGGGAATAAAAAGGAAAGCACATCCTGCAGGTAAAAATTGTGTTGCTTAGCTTGGAGCTAACCCCTACGACATACATTACTGTCTTTCTGTTCAATCAGTGTTCTGCTACAAGAATCAGTTACATTCAATCATCTGAAAGAGCTATTAAAATGCTGATAAAAAATTCATAAAGTAACACACAGTAATGAATCAGGAGAATTCAGTAAAGTGAGACCTACCCTTAGAGCAGGGCAAGAATGAAGGTGAACGATCGTTTGGGCCTAGCGGGCATGAAATACCCTTTTGGAAGATGAATAATTCTGTTTTGGGCTGATAAGTTGAACTAATTTATAATGCTGTTTTAGGTCCACTGCTGAAATATTTCAAATCCCTCAACTTTAAAATGCATTGCCTGTCAGAAACGGGTCTCTTAACAGTTTCCTCTTAACATTTTTCAAAATGTAACCTAGACCAATTTGCATGATTTACTGCTTTATTGTATTACACCGTGCATGATTTAAAACGGGAAATAAAATTAAAAAAAAAAAAAGAGAGAGAGAGAAGGTGGTGTGGAAGAACTGCAGCAGAAGAGATGCAACGTTCCTTAGGTGCCTGCACAGCACGGAGAGGAGCTTTTCCAGCAGGGATCGGGATGGGGAGGCTTGTCCAGGCAACCTCGCAGGAGCAAAGCGGCGGTTCGTCCCGGCAAGGCGCCGGGTGTTTGCGCAGAGTGGGCTCTGTGTCCCCCGTGGGGCCGATGGTGCCACTGGATGCGGAAGCAGAGCTGGGCCTGGCGCCTTGCACAGCGCCGGTACCCGCGGGTCTGCGGGGATGGGAGCGGACGAGCTCTGCAGGCCCCAAGGCAGCTCTTGTCTACCCACGCGTTTCTCTGACATGGGCAGAGCCGCCGGCTTCCCGCTGACTTTGAGCCAAGCCAGGGAGCCCGAGGGAGGACGAGCAAAGCCACCCTGCATGCTCGCGCCGAGAGACCCCGCGGAGAGCCAACGGCTCCTCTGTCACCAACCTCTTTCCCAAAGCACTCGATCTCTATAAAGGCACAAAGGTTCATGGACAAAATACACCCACGAAGAGCCGGTCTGTGTTCAAAACGCTCCTGCGTGAGCAGGGTGCCACGTGCTGAGGGAGCCACCAGGCGACGGGCGTCAGCAGATGGGCAACGTGGATGGCGGCTCTGTGGCCAGCATCGAGCCGTGAGCACTCCGCACTAGCAGCCCTTGTCCGCACTAGCCACCACGCGTGTCCGGTGACCAAAAACTTTCCAAGCAACTTTTAATTCAATAATAGCCCACAACAGAGACAGGTGGTTTCTTTCCCTTCCACGACAGAAGGTGGGTAATGAGGAGATGGACGCTTGAAAGAGCGGGACGACAGCACAGAACCTACGTGGTGGTAGGGCAAGGTCCCAACCCAAGTCACCCGGCCATGTGGTTCCACTCCCTCATTTTACCCAAAATATAAACCCTTATCGCTGGAATTTTAACAGCAGGTTGCCTCTTTAATGAGTTCTCTTGCCCGTTAATATCTTATTGTGGATTCTCTCTGCAATTTGCTCTGAAAATACAAAATGTACAAAGTACGAAAGCAAAATAGCGAAAAACACACGTGCAAAGGGAATCAAGAAGGCAGGGGTCCTCTCATTCCTGGGCTAAAATCTGTATTCTGACCTGCTCATTTCTGTGGAGAGTATCAGCTGGGTTTGTAGCACCTCGGACTGAGTTTTTACAACTGGTGTTCATGACCCACAGCTCTAACTGACTTTTGACTGATCCTAGGAGTATTCATCACCTCTGAAAATCAAGCCAGTGTTTCAAGTTGAAGATCCAAAACAGAGACCATCCAATTTAATTCTAGCTCCTAAGAATATATTGGTTTTACAGATATGAAGAATAAAGAAAAACACCTACCTCATCTGTAAAGCAGGGCCGTGACTCTGAAAGGCTGCGAGGAGAGGTCCAGTAGAGGTTTATAAGGAAAATATTAAGGACATCATATGAAAGGGAAGCTGGAGATGGGAAAATCAAGTGATTCCTCTCCAGATAAGACCAGAATTCAAAACCCCATCATGAGAAGGACCCTTATTACCTATGCTATCAGCACCATCCATAAATGCATCCTTTACCTCCTAATTAGGCCAACAAAGGAGGGCTATTAACAGCTAAATGTGCTACAAATGCAGCATTAGGGATAGAGACTATTGACCTTTTTACTCTGAGGGATCTATATACGCCTTTGTTGCGGCCAGCGAGGCTTCCTCTCCTCACATCGTCTGTTCTCTGACTGTGCACAGACTTTCCTTGTGCTCCATGAGGAAAACAAAGAAGGAAGTTATCTGTGCGCCTCGCAGAGAGCGCCCGCCCAGCGCTCCAACCCCCCAGAGCCGCGGGAGTCCCCGTTTTAGCAGTAACTCATCCACTGAACGGGCAGACCCACAGAAAAGCTGCCGCTGTCACCCCAGAAGACCCACAAAGGCTCGAGAACAAGACCGCGCGGATTTTCATATGCTCTGGTTTCTGTATCAGCTGAAATCTCGGAAATTAGACATGTATTTTCCAATAAACTGAGATCATCAGTTGGAAAAAAGAAAAGGGGGGGAGGTGCAAAAAACCCTCAAGGAATTCAATGCCACATAATACACGATAATAAGGCTGTTCTTGTGGAGGGCTCTCTAATCGTGTATTTATTCACCTGCTCCCCATTAGGCAGATCTGTTAAACCAGCACTTTGTCCATCAGCGCTCAAGTGCGCCTCTTTTGTAATTGCTGGCACCAGCAAAAGCCAAACTCAGACCTCTGTGCGCTGGGCCCGCGCTGCCAACGCATCTGAGGCTCCCGCCGCCCTCACCTGCCATGAGCAAAAACAGGAGGAGAGGAGAGAGGAAAAGAGAGAAAAAGAAAAAGCTAAAAAGAAAAGAAATAAAGGAAAGAGAGAGGCTGGAGGAATGCAGAAAGGGTCAGCCCTCACCTGATACTTTCCTCTCCTCCGCACTTCATAAAGTTAAACTCCAGCTGAAATTTATTGCTGTGGAAACGAAAGTTAACTGCATAATCAATAAAAAAAAAAAAATCCAATCACAGTCTATGGTGGAGCAGCACGGCATGTAATAAAAGCCTTGCTTACAAGGATCCTGACCTACTTGGTAGCTGAGGTGCACGGTGGACACGAAGTCACACGGCTGCGAACGCGGTGTCAGGCCGGCCTTCACAGCACATGCAGGGATGGTTTCCCACCAGTGGGAAGGGAAAAGCACAGGCAGGGCAATAAAGTCTCAGCTGAACCTACTAAATCAGCTCACAACAAGCATCGCTTCAGTGCTAGGCAGCTTCCCCAGCACTACGGGTGCTCACGATCCTGGTACCTCTGGGAAAGGCACTTCCTGTAGTGCAGATCTAGCTTTATAAGGTGGAGAGATTTCTCTGTGTTTCTATTTCCCACCTTTTGTCCCAGTGGAGCTTTTGCTGTCCACAGGAGCTATGCCCAGAAAACCCACCAGCTGTTTCAAACACACAGACGTCCCATGCCGAGGCTGGGAGGCGGCAGTGCAGGATCAGCTTTGGTGGGATATGTGTAGAGCTCTGACCCAGAGGGGAATGTGGGAACTGCCTGTGAGGCTCAGCACAGATGGGGTTGGCAGCTTTCAAACCTAGCTCTGCCCCTGGTTTCTCAGGGGACACCAGGGAAGTCAGAGCAAATTCACAGATGCAATAAATTTGCCCCAAGTGGCACAAAGCAGATAAAGCTAAACCTTAAAACTCCTTGGAAGTTTAGTTTAGTGGCATCACCTAGTGATGAAGCCAACTAGAAATCACTGGCACTTGATATCTTCACTGTCCTTCTGTCTTGATGGGTTTTATTCTTAAAGATTCGCCTGGATCAGCGGCAACAAGCAAATGCACTGTGGACACAAAGAAACTGTAAAAAGCTTTCCAAATTTTCATTTGATCTTCTCTAAGTATTAAAAAGACGACAATTGCCAAAAAAAAAAAAAAAAAGCAATCTGTCTCTTCTTTTTGTATGTCTTTTATCCCACAGTATCTTTGCTGTGAGTGGTTTGTGGTTAACCGAGCAGCAAGAGAGCTGCTTTCCCAAACAGCGCAGATCAGTCACGGTACCAACGGCTACTGCTGCGCCAGATTGATGAGTGACTTCCACTGCTGGTGGTTTCTTCACGGAAAACAACTCCTTTTTCCTATCGGGTCACCGTGGCTACTCTTGGAAGCGACACTGAGGGGAACAAGCAAAGCTAAACCCACTCCATCTATCTTGGCTCTAAAATGCACTCCAGTTTTTCCCACTGCCTCTAAAGCCACACATCAACTCAGGCCCAGCCTCAGCATGTCCAACCTTCCTCCAAGCTCTCCTCCAAATTCAGAAAGCCTCTTCTAGGCCTGGAAGATACTCAGCTGCCACCAGCACCCACTTTCTGCTCCCCCAGGACAGTCTGTTCCCAAGGCAGCCTCGTGGGTTGCCTTGGGAGGAGACAAGGAGATGTGCAGCCTTGAGGGCTGCCTTTCTCCAGCAAGGAGCTGAGAAGAAGAGGTGGCCTTGGTGTTTCTGGGGGCAGAATAGCACCTCTATTGCCTTGCAAAGGTCGTGAACTGAAGTTCCTTGACCTAAACGTCTAGCTAGCTCCTTGGAGCTGAAGAGGCTCTTACTAGCCAACATGCTCCAGAACGAACTCCAGAAGGCTACAGAGGAAGGAAGGGGTGGCAGTCTCAGGGCACAATCTAGACATCGGACCACAACAGCAGGAGCAAGGTGGTATTTTCCTTTCTCCCGGGCAGCTCTCCAGCACTTTGGCAGCTCTTCGTAGCCAACTCTGCTTTCTCCTCTCCTGATGCAGCCACAAGCTTGGTTCTCCAACCTAGACTTCCCAGCAGGAAGGACATGCTGCATTAGGCGGCAATGCTGACTCTCCCTAGACAATTCAGAGTAACATTTTGCAGACCACTATCCTGAGATGCCTGTGGCAACACACAGTATGCAACATGAGGGCATCGGCGAGGCACAGGTAGCGCGTGGAGATCATCCAGGAAGACTGCGCTCAGGTAGATCCACCAGCCTGGATGCATGCAGGACCTTGGTGCACGTGCCAGGGCCATTCGGGCGCAGACTGGGCAGCTACCGAGGCTCCTGGGAGAAGAGAGAAGGAGCAGCGTGGTCTTGGATACCTTCCTGGACACAACAGCCATGCAAGGGAAGGGAAGATGAGGGCTGGGGATGCAGGAATTGCATCCATGCTCCCATTAGGCTGGGTCCCTTCCTTCCTCTGTCACCCTGCCAGGCAAAGCTGCCTTGGGTTCAACAGCAGGCGAAAGCACCAAACCTGCGTCGTCTCTGCACTCCACAGCAGCATTCCTGGATGCAAACATTAGCACTTTACCCTAACCCAATTAATACCTAGTGTTCAGTCGCAGCACTGATTAACATGTTGTTCACAGTGATTAAAACATTTCTTCTCGATTGCCATACAGTTAAACGCTTGCAAGAGAGCTACAGTTAATGGGATCCAGGCGAGGTTGCAAATCGCTCCTGTCACTCGGGGAGGGGAAGGAGAAACCCCAGCCTTTTTCCCTGCTTCTTCCTCTTCCCTTAGAGTTGCTAATTAAGGGCTGACTTTTGGGGGCAGCGAAAGAGGGGGGAGGAGGATGGGGAAAAAGGAGCTTTAGGTAATTGAAAGAACCCAATTCACGCAAGCGCCCGACTGGTGCTAACCTACATCATTAAAGTTGCCAGCTAGCAAACATCAAACACAGGCCAGTATTAATGAAGCAGATGTATTAATTTCCGATTTCTGAGAAAGCTGAGCAACCGGCTGCCTCGCTGGCTTCCTCCGTCTCGCACGCGCTCTCCCCATCTGACAGCACTATTAATGATCTTTAATGCCCCACAGGCACTAATGGGTCCCGCTGGGAGTCCAGAAATACTGCAATTTGTATTGAGGATTTAGACATAACAAAAAAAAAAAAAAAAAAAAAAAAAAAGGAAGAAAGAAAAAAAAAAGGAGCCCTCTGCTCCTGGGAGCAGGCGCTTGATCAGCCGCTTCCCCCGTGGAATAGCACAACAGAATAATAAATGACAGCTTCGCGATTAAATCAAGCCTTCTGCTCTAAGTGGCAGCGAGTGTGTGATTGTCACTAACAACCCCGCGCTTGTTAACAGCGCTGGGGCAGGAGCGACCAGCCGCCACCCTGCGTCCCCCAGCCCATCCCCGCGCGTCTGCACCGGTCGTGCCCAGGCAGGGGCTATTGCCACTGCTGTAAATAACTCCTGTTGTTCATGTAGTGAAAACCTGGGGGGAGAAGGTCAGGACAAGGGGGGGACAGGAAGGGGCCGGCCATGCGGCGCCGCGCTGGGCCGCGCTCGCACCCCAGCGTCCGCCCTCCTGCCCGAGCCACCGCCGCGCTCCCACTGGGCTCAAAGGCAGCACTCGGAGCCTCGGGCTCTTCCCCACGCACCAGCAGCACCAATTATCCAAGCAGGATAATTATTTTTCTTAGCCGAGAGGAAAGGTATGCCGGCTCCCCCGCACGACCCTGGAGAGCACCCGGCTGCTTCGCTTCAGCGGGGAGCAGGGACAGGCACGGCCACTTGTTATTGCGGAGCTTTACGTTCAGATGGGAAGAGATCAAGGATAAGGCTTTGGACTCTGACATTAGCTGTCCAGACATTTTCATAATGCCAATAACATTTGGAATTTCATCTATGAAATTACTCATATCTTAAGCATTTTAGATTTATGCTCTAGACGCAGATAAAGAGGCTTTTTGACTCCATCACAGAGAAGAAAGGAACCGATAGGGAGCAGGGCTGGGCAATAAAGAAAATAAATAAATCACGCACACTGACTTTGCTCAAATCAGTCTTTTAAACACCGGACTCCCCATTTATCCCTAGATGAAACAGAGATGCACAGTTTAGCTATAAATTAGTTCCATGTGATGAATGGAATAGGGCTTTCAGTTTTAAATATTGCTATTTTAATCTTTTTTAACTTTAGGAACAGGCTGCTAGTTTGGCGAGGAGGCGCAGTGCTGAGCACAAACTTTCTGCGCTTACACACACGCACAGGGCCATTTATTATGTTTCTCTTCTGCTCTCAGAGTTTGGCAAAATACCCCAAAGACCTATAATAAACTCGTGATTTCTTGGAGGAACAATTTAGGTTATTTTTAAATGTAGATCTTAAAAAGTTGTAGGATTACTGGCTGGGAAGATATCAATCAAGTGATTCAAAATGTCCATTCTCCTCGTATGAGTGATGGATCCTCTTTCTTCTTGCCTGTCTTCTCCTCTTTTCTGTGTCACTCACACATCCCGGCTGCTATTCACACTTCATTCACAATCCTCTGCACCTATAATCTCTGTTATTTTGCTGTCGACTCCTCATGCCTCATTAGGCATGTTTGACACCTGCACCTAATACCTTTTCACTAGCAATGCAGGACAGCTTTTGACAAGAACAGATATTTTCCACAATAGCTTTAAAGAAGGTCTTGGAGTGTGTACCTTGCGTATTTTATGGGGTTAACGTGATTTTTTCCTCCGTATTCAATAAACTTACATCTTATTCCGCTCTCCTTGTTAGACGCACCGTGTTCTCTTTCCAAGAGGTTAGCAGCGTGTGCAACGTCTGCAACAGGCAGAAAGAGTACGAAAAAAAGCAGCAATTTGGGCCAGTGGGGCCTGAACTGAGTACCCAAAGCAAAGCAAATGAGTGCAGAGATATGTGTCTATTCTAAAGTAAAACAGACCTAATTAAGACAATAGTTTTTTTCTCTATATAGTTATGCCTGACTTTACTCCTCTCAGAAAACTATCCTATTAATTAGGCTTGAACTACTTAAAATAGAGCACTAAATTACTAGAGTTCTTGGGCTAATAAATTACTGTACCACTCAAGAGCATCAAACTGATTCTTTTGGGACTGGAGCTTCATTTGTTAAAGTGCAATGAATACTTGCTCAACATCATAAAAGAGTTAAAATCATTCTAAAAGCTACGGGGTCACAGAGAGTCAAACATGATCCTGCACGGCCTTCGTTTAGCCACGTTAGCGCTAATTGTACAACTGTCCTGTGGGAAGCAACAGCCCCAAATAACACTCACACGTAGGGAAACGTTACCAACACCCAGGTACCATGTGCCAGGGTGCCAGGACAAGCGTGAAGAAAGGTTGAAAAGGCAACTTTGGAATCCTGATGATTCCCACCACCCCCACTCCATGGAATCCAACACTGGGAGCGCCGCAGTCGCTCCATGCGGCTGCTCCTCCGGGAGGCCGCCCCTGCTCCTGGCTCGCACAAAGGACACTATCTGCTCCCCACAACTTGGGTTATGTTTGACCGTCCTCCCGTGACAATTAAATCCTGATAGGAGGTGGGCAGCAAGGCACAGGGTGAGGAGGCACCGTGGCGGCTGTGGGAGCAGCTGGAAGCCCGAGATAACGCAGCTTGTCAGGCCGCTGTCACACGGCCGCCTGCATAATGAGGCACAGGGGCAAAGGAAAAAAAAGCCCTTTCATTTGTTATCAGGCAAAATCTCCAAGAGATGCATCGCTTAGAAGTGGCCTGACTAATGGTCAAGTTCTAGAGGCTGCAGATGGGATGTGGAAAATACACAGCAGCAGCCAGGCCCTGGCTCCGCCAGCCTCAGCCGCGAGCAGCCGGATGGAGCGCGCAGGCGAGCAGAGGCCTTCCTGCCGAAGCGGCCCCTCTGTGGCTGCGCTGCACAGACGGTTTCGAGCACAGCGGTGGCCAGACGCACCTGTTGGGACGGCTGCTGTCAGGGCTCTCCCCCTCGCACCTCTATGAAAAAATCTACCTACAAACATGCATGGAGTCTTCCTTGGCTTAGGATTCACTCGAGCCACTTCAGCTGCAGGAACTGCACAAAAGATTGCTCCCAATTTATACCATTGCCAGAAAAGACTTAGATCCATAAGCCTTTTGAAATATGGAAAGTACATTCTTGCAAGGCATCTTTTGTTGTTGTTGTTTTTTTTCTCCTTCCAGAAAGGCACCATGTTTGCAACTCCATTTTCCCAGTGCTGGCAAGAAGATGCCACAGTTCCGGTGGATCAGCATGGACAATCAGACAGACGCCTTGCGCTGCATTGTAGGAACTGTAGGATGGGGGACCCATGATCCAGCAAACACAAGATGTGTCTACCAGGACGGACACCCCTGGCAGCAGCCCCCACCCAAAGGCAGCTACCAAACTGCACACGGAGGGAGCTGCTCCTCACCTCCATTGCGCTGAAGACTGATGACACCCAGTCCCCCAGACTAGCAAAGGGCAAAAAGATGCTCTTAAGCAGCCTTCTCCCCAAAAGAGGTTTTGGGCTGACACCATCAAGGCAGGAAGTCGACCACCAAAGCTCTCACCGATTTCTTGCCATGAGACACCAGGCACCAGGACACAAAGTTCTCTCAGATTCACATCTTTCCGTGTGTCTGTTCAAGCGACCAGTACAGTGTCGCAAGGAACAGCCCTGTGCTCCGAGCTCCTGAAGGACGGGGAGCAGATGGGTAACTTGACTTCCACCAGCAGGATGAATCACCGTTAAATTGGTTTTGACAGGTAAAACCGGTACCTAAGAGATGAAGGAGAGAGGATGCAGCACCAGAGATGCCCAGGATTGATCCTGACCTTTCTCGAAGCAACACTAGCACCGCACGCAGACCGTGTCTGGGCAGTTAAAAGGCCAGGTGATGCTGAAGGAATTTTTTTCTTCCCCTTGCCAAATGTTAATTTGCACTGAACAATTCACCAGGATTTTACAAGGCTCTCAGCATTCCACAAAAACCTCCTTCATGCCTTCAGTGAATTGTGAAAACTAGTTTTGATGATTTAAAGGGAATCACACGTATTACTGCTTCTGTCCTCTCTCCTTTTCTAAAGACATCGGAGGTGCTCAGGTGATGGTGATGTCTCGCTCCTCTCTATACATTCCTCACGTTGCTCATTTCCACCACCCCACCTGGGTTCCAAGCCACTCCCTGTCCCGAGCCTTTGCCCATCTCCATGCTGCTGTTCCACCTTGAAGGGGGCCCTGTCTCGCTGAGCAGAGAAACAGGGTGGACATCTCCAGACAAGAGCACATGCACCTATAAAGCTATTGAAAAGCAGAAAAAGAACTTGCTCGATTCATATGTGCCACATTCATTTTTACAAGCAGCAAAAACTAACTTTATTTTAAAACTGTTTTTTCCCTTTATATCTTTCTCACCTTTGAAAAGTGTATATGGACTTAAATTCTTTTTTTAAGTCACTAGTGCAGTGTTTCCACACAACCCAATTACAAAACCGAAAGGCAGGTACTAGCTCACAGATCCCTAATTCATATTTCCTACCAGAACTCTGCCCCTGCCCGGCCATGTGATGCCCTGACTCTCCAGCACCTTCCAGTTAAGCCACATTGAATAAAAGTCTTGTAATTCCTTAAGGAAAAAAAAAAAAAAAAAAAAAAAAAACTATGTGAACCTGCCAAACTGGTAACTACCTACTAAAATCAACCTGTCAACAGGGTATGAGACAACTACAATGTGCAAAGTTACACAGTTTAACACCGCTTAAAAGGAGGAAAGAAAACCTCCTTTGCTGCAATGCAGCACGGCTGGCGCCGTGCTCCCTAGGCGGCCAGGGCTCGGACCCACGTCCCCACGATGGCCAGTTGCACTGAGTTGATGAAGGAGTCCCAAAGAAGCGTGGACAACCCAAGCCTCTCCCGTCGCTCTTCCATCCTTTGCTGTCCTGGGCAGCTTGGAAAGAGCCTGTTGGACCTTCCCTCTCTCCTCTAGACCTGACTTGACCTACAGGCCTGACAGAGAAACCAGGATACTGGAAACACTGAACAGCTTCTGGTCTTCTTGCCCAGGTAAACTCCAGGTGAAGAGCGGGAAAGGGAGAAATGCAGCCCTATCTTGGGTGCTGAAAGCTTAGGGAAGAGGCACCAGGCAGGGCCTTTCTGGCACAGACACAGCCTGCAAAACGTCCCCAACCTGGACAACGAAGGGCACACCTCGTTCCGCGCTGCTGAGCATCCTGCCGTGACCACGGCCGCCCATCAAGCCTTCCGAGCTCCTGCACGGGCTCTGGCCCCTTGTGTGAATTCACCCTGCTCACGCCGACAAGCGTGCTCCCGCCCGGCGTGGGCAGCGCTTCTTAGTGGCACGGGGTGGCTGCTCTGCTCTGCTCCGCACGCAGGGGGCTTTGCTGCTCCGCGGAGCTCTCGCGCCCACTGAGCCCCTTGCTGGGCAGCGGGGCCGCACGTTGCCTCCTGTCAATGCATGGGGCCTTCGGAACCCGGCGCGCGGAGCCCGTCAGCAGGGGATGCCATGAGAGGAGCCCCACGCGCTCCAACAGCAGCCGCTTTGCTCTTCCTCATAAAGATGAGACATGGGGGTTTAATCAACCAACACGCATGAGTGAGAACCTCCCTCTAAGACATGGAACGGGGAGTGCAACAGGGTGTGAGCAGCACCCACCGTGGAGACGGCCCTGGGTGAGCACGAGAGCCGCCAAGCAGCGGGGCTGCCGTGGCCACCGCGCGCAGCGACCCCTCCTGCTCTTACTTTAGTTTTTTCCAGGCCACTGCACTCATTGCCGGTACTTGTCAAGGCTCTGGGAAGTGCAAAGACTCCTCTGTTTCCACATTCTCCTGATTTTGGGTAGTAACCTGCCCTCGGCCCATGTAATTTTTAGCACTGAGCAAGCCTATGGACGCGCTGCAGGTGACCCCACGTGCACAGAGCTCTGTCCTCCCCGCTCCGTGGCAAAATAAGGCACCAGCCGCAGCAGCGCCTATGTCCAGACGCTCTGGGGGCGCTGGCAGCTCCGCAGAGCTGTCCCAGCAGTCCTCGTTTGCAGTGGGGTCTCATCAGAAGCACGAATACTCCCCCCGTATCTGGCACACATCGTTGCCATTCTAATTATTCACACGTTTTGGCAAGCATTATGGTGTTCCCCTACCAAGCTCCCAATCCCTGCAGATCAGTTAAAATAAATGAAAGAGAGAATCAAAAGGCACTTAAAAATTCTACCATTCTCTAAATGGGCTTGAACGGGCTCCAAATTATCAGCGATTGCAGTTGACTAGCACTTAAAATTAGGCCCTCCCTCTCCTACACACCTCACCTTTCCCTTTCTTAAACAAACTACCCATGATGCCGACCCCTGGATGTAGCAAAACGCCAAAATGAATTAAAAAAAGAAACAATGCATGAAAATCACCCATATTCAGTAACTACCGCAAAACTACACCCTGTAGTTGTGGAGCTATTAACCACAACAGGAATGGATCATAGTGCGGTTGAACAGAACAGGACAACTTGGGAAGGGGTGGTGAGAACCCAAGTTTTCCTTTTCTTGTTATTTCTGTATGGAAAAGATATGATCCAGTGCTGCAGAATGAGTGGGCAATTCGCCAAAGAAATGTAGCACTGAGATCTACCCCACCGGCAGTCATTAGAAACGCACATTCCCTCCTTTAGCACCTTCCCTGTCTGCCGTGTGTATTAAACAGCTGCAGAACAGACGTCCTCTCTTCATTTGCCCTTTCCATAGGCAGGTCCCTTTCCATAATGCTCTGAAAACCACTTCCAGCACCCTCCCAGCCACAGGCACGCTCTTCCAGCACAGTGTTCACCTGGAGACCCAGCAGGGGAGCAGAAGCTCCATCGAGGGGCTGCCGGTAGCTATTTCCTTCTATCCACTCAAGTCAACCTTGTCCCCCTTAGCCTCGTCCTAGCAGCCTCTCACTCTTCCTTGCATAAAATTTTCTGCTCCAGCTGCTACCTGTGACCCTATAAGCAGGTCTGGGAATAAACTAACCTCTCCCCATCACGTAGTCTAGCATTTAACGTCTCAAAGCCAGCCCTCTGCTGGACCTTGCATCCTTTAAGGCATGCAAACACACTTGCATGGTCATACTTTCATATTTCACTAAGATATTTTTTTCAACCGACTCATTTAAGACAGAAAGGGCTGCTTTATAAGAAGAGAGATTTCCTTCTCCCTCACTTACTCCCCGGTGCTGGGTATGACTGAGATACTTTATTACGGCGCCGGCATCGTACCAACCCAAACTGCACCCACACACGTCTATTCAGCAAAACCTCTGACCATTCCCGCACCTCCGTGTGCTGCGGAAGCGCCAGAGGAGTGAAAATGTTGACGTTTCACACATATGAAATTACACAGGACAGGTCAGCACCTCCAAACGACGCTTTCTTAGGTGTCACCGTGGAAACCAGCCAAGATAAATCTCCCTGTCACTAGCACGGGTCTTGGAGTGACACTCATAGTAAAATCCAGCTCTAAAAGGAGAGAGGAAAATGCTGCTCAATGCATCTGTGAACCTGACACTGGTAAAAAGGTGTGGTTGGCTTTTGTGTGGTTGGCAAAAGCAAAGGGCTTATTTCCTATTTGATGCTAATCAATGGGGTATTGTTAAGCTCATTAGGAACATGCAGATTTATACTGCAGGCCTGTACGGGGCTGTTCCACGCTTCAGCTTTCGAGGAGGTGCATGTGTCCACTGCATGGATGTAGCGCTAAAGCAGAGACTCTGGGCACTGAAGACTTGATAGATGTGCATCCCCGCAACACGGCTCGTGCGAGTGGCCCCAATACCCCTGCTGCCAGAAGACGCCAGCAGGCTCCAGCGTAGCAGCTGCATACGAGTACGGCTTGCTCTTTGGTCTGGGGAAATAAGGGACGACCATTCGGCCTCCAGCAGCTCAAACAAGGCCAGCAAAAGCCACGCAGACGCGGGGTACCCTCCACCTTGTGCTCCGGTTAATACGAGGACGTGAGATGGCGGGACCACAAGTTTGAGATGTGAGACAGCACAGACATGGGACAAATTATCAGAGAACAACATTCCTCATTCATGAAGGTAATCAAAACATTATGGAGACTTCAACTCTCCTTTTAATGTGCACTCGATTTTGCATAATCTTTTATAAACTCTTCTTTGGCAGGAGTGTTTTTAAATGGCTACTAATAGGACAAAGTTATCTAGGACATGTGTATCAAGTTTGAGCTACAACGGATTTTTAGTGAAGATACGTTAATGACTTGTATTTATATGGTAGCTCAAAGTGCTTCCCAGGTATTGACGAACTGAAGCCTCATCACAGCAGGTCTGTGTTAATAAACCCTATTCACAGGTGGAACTGCAAACTCTGTCAAGAGATATACAGAGATTAAATGATTTGTTTAGGGTCACTGAGTCACCAATAGCACCCTGGAGCCACATGCAGCTCCTCTGGCTAGAACCGCACACACTGCTCTCATTATAAGTGATCAGCCACGAAAGCAAACATTTCTAAAGCCTGGCTTTCCTTTACGAAATAGCTGTAGCATTTATTGGCTACAAGACCAAAAATTCTGCTCTAGTTTTTCTTCATTAAATCCTGTTTAGTCTGTAAATAAGAGTAAATAAATAAAAGAAAGAACTTGGCCTACCAAATGGCAGTTTATTTTTATTCTCTGTGCCAGGAACAAGGGCCGTCTTTTACCTGGCCTGTGATGTGACGAACGGATGTGAGTTGGAAAAGTCTATGGCCTGCAATGGGTAAGAGGTTGCATCTCCATTGGCTTAAAGCAAGACAACTTTCTGTCACAAAACATTCTTTCAGTAACAACAATGTACCTGTCATGCTCTCACGGTGGGAAACCGGGGAAGAAGGGGGAAAAAAAAATCTTGTACCATTTGATTAAAATAATGCTCTCTCCTATCATCCTAAAACATGGAGGAACATGGAGTCAAGCAGAGGTGTTTGCACCATTCCCCACCACCACATGTCTTGTAAATACAAGAGATGATAAAATTGAGGGAGATTAATAACAGCATGAGGTGCTCTGGTGCTTTCCAACAGCCACGTAAGGGCAGGCTTAAGAGTGACCAAAGCGAATCTTGGCCTGGCTATAAGCTGAGACCACAGGAGGCCATTGACTCTCTGCGCCACACGCAGGGTCTGAACCCACACGCACGTGGTATCTGGTGAAGTCCTCGCTATCTAGAGCTGCCACAGAGAACTCCCGGGAACACACGCACCACTGCGGCCAGACTGTCCCAGACACAACTCTTCCAAATAAGGCAGAGCGGCGTCTCTGCGGCGGCAGAACTCCAAGCAGCGCGTGCGTTTCTGTCATGGGGCCTGCTCGGGGATGACATGCAGCCCGCTGAGACAGGGGCGTTCGCACGAGGGCAATGCTGCCGCCGTGGGGATATGCCGGGGCCTCTGCCGGGGGCGGGCAAGCTCCGCTCACGGGCGCAGCTCTGCGCGAGGGGAATCCCACACGAAACATGGGCGCATCCCGCGCCTGCAGCTTTAACGCTCTCCTTTTAGTTGGCATGGGATTTTCTTCTCCCCTTTTCCCAAGTTCGCAAGCGTCCCATCACACTCTCATTTTCCATTTTAATGGCTAAAGATATGCACGCAAAAAGCATCCTAATTACTGCTTTCCTGGCAGACGCAGCCATTTCCTTGCGTTTTCATCGCCATTAGTTTTCCTCCCCGATTTATCCTTAGCTACTCTCTTTGCATCTTCCTCGCCTCCCCTGAGCCCTTTCCTCCTCGCTTCTCAAGACTTGTCAGCACGCCTCCAATCCCCAGGAGAGATTGAAGGCCTTGTAAAACCCACTGCGCAAACAAGCATTCCTGTTCATTTATCACATTTAGCATGCGCACTTCCACACTCATCAAAACTGAGCCTGAGCTCGCTAAGTCATTTCCCTCTCCCAATTACAAATTAGTCCATTAGGCTGTCTGCAGTAGGCCCTCTGTTGCATCTTGGTAATGGCTTCTGAGATTTCCATCATAATCGTAATGGCTCCCTGTGCAGCCATGAGGGCAGATGGAGGCCGCTCGTGGGTAATGAGGTATCACACTACCAAAGGGCACAGCTCTGGGCTCATTATTTAGTCTTGGCTGTTTTGTGAAAACAACAACAAAGGTAAAATGCTGAAGGGAACACTTTAGCATATTAAATTAACACTTCTTGAAATTTCTCTCTGTAAACATGCCATATTATTTTTTTTCCCCTTTATGAACCGTCCCACGAGTCTGAGCTGCGACAGGGAGACGGGGCTGAAGGGATGGCGGCACCGCCGCGAGACTCCGCATATCGGAGCAGCATCTCCCCTGGCGAAGAGGCCACCAAGGAAGGTCGGGGATGGCCCCAAGATCCCTGCGGAGCCACGTCCTGAGGGCCTGCATGTTCAGTGGGGCACTGCTCAGCACCAACTGCTTCAGGTCGTCTAAGCTGTCTCTAGACGCGACACCTCTGAAGGACATGTCTGGCAGGGAGGTAAATGTGCTGGACAACCTAAGCCCAACCATCAGTTCTGCAGACTTGGTGATTTGGCTGTTCCATTCACCATCACGTGCTGAGGTCAGCAAACATCTCATATGCCTCACGCTCTGACTGAAGGCCTCGCAGAAGTCTTCTCCTTAAAAAAAAACAGAGCATTAAACCTTGTGAAACCATCCTCTGCCCACGTGCACCTTCCTAGGACCCGGGCAGCCCGAGTGCGCTGGTGACGAGCAAAGCCCGGCAGCTCCCCGCACTCATCAAACAAGGCTGAGAAACACGGAGCTCGGCTGCCGAGTAACTTATTTCAAAGACAGAAGCAATGGTTAAGCAGGTTAAAATCAATATCAATTAGACAGTCTTTGAACATTGCTGCTCTCTTTAGATTTTGTGTATTGGATGTGAACTGGTGCTAATTTGCCTTGGCTCCCAGAGGCGCAACAGCGCTCAGGATATCAAACCTGCGGCGCACGGGAAGTTAGGGACAGGGAAGACAAAGGCTTTCCTCTCTCACTGGAGGTGAGATTAATTTGTTTCCTTGTAGGTTTTTTTCCCCCCATCTGAGATTGAGAGAATATCAATACAGGACTGGTAAAACACAGAGGCAGAACTGAAACAGGGGCAGGAGAAGGGACAGGGGACGTTCCCTTTCCGCTCATGACCTTCTTGGCAGTTCATCCCCATCACACCACTCTAAAAAACATTACAAGAGTAAGCCTGCACAAGAACAAAAATGAAATAAATGCCTTCCTAGGTCTGCAATCTCATGGAATTTACCCAAATCTCAGTCAAAGCACATGTAGAAAAGAGTGAAATCAATCAACACAGGGGATTTTCATATAACTAGCTTCTCTTTCATGGTGCATCGCCTTCTGTAAGCAGAGATCAGAGACACCTTTCCCAAAGGGACAAGTCGGAACCATCTAAATACTGCTGAGATTTCCTAACGTCACCTAATGGTACTTTCAGTGCCCTCTTCTAAAATTCCTGGTGGAGCTGGCCATGCTGTCCACAAAGAAACATTGCTGGATGTTGGGTAATGACTGAGCAGCATTGTTCATGCCTAGAGCATTCCTGACATAGAACAGAAGAAAGAAAGAGGAAAAATGAAAGCCAGACCACCGATCTTTGAGCTGAGAGGAGCGCAAACCCGAAACTAGCAGGCGGGTTGCTGGCCAACTCTGCTTTGGTGAGCAATAAAACACAAATTTATGAGCTGGGTTTTGTTAAAGTCGGATATGGATTTTTTGAAAATGAAAAGGATGGATGGGGGGGATGGCAGTGAGACATTTAATCAATGTCATAAAAATGTAACATTCATTGGTCTCCTAAAATGAAATTAATAATCTGTGTAGAAGTATCATTAGGAGATAAGTGACATTTTTAGGCTTTGATTTGTAACTTGTAACAAATCTTACTTCCACATATTTCAAACATTCTTAGTGATATCCATCTTTATTAAAACATACCAAAACCTTTCACCTCAGCTAGAGTGGCCCATCAAGCATTTTTTCCCCAGCATAATATCCTTAAGTAAAAAGACACATTATCAGGCACAGACTTTCAAGTAATGAAGGCAGGAAGAGACATGCTCTGTACCATATTCAAATTAAATCAGGGATTTCAATACTCCCTGATTATCAGGGAGTCTTGTCTTTCACTAATAAATTTCTCCTTCACAGGTTTCCTAAGCTCACGGAGGTGAACGGATCAGACATTTCACTGTATGCAGAAGGGCGAAAAGAAGATGTGGGCATGTGGGGAGAAGGGGTGCAGAGAGAGGGGACAATAAAAAATTAGGCAAGTCTGGCAGGCAAATGATTGGAAATATTACCTGAAAAGGCAGCCTTGTAGGAACACAAATCTGATTCATGTGCCCTGTTGAATTTAGAAGGATTTGGGAGAAGGAGCAGCTAATATACAGAGGCTTATTCTCCTTGCATTTAGCACCAAGGTATTTTGCACTGAAATATTTTCATACATTTTGATGGATCTCCCTTTGATTTGCACCAGCTAGGTGGAAGCTGGAGTCCGAAGAGCCCTCATAGCGGAGAGGAGGTCACACTCACTCTCGGGTCCTCTGTACCTTTCCCCGTCAAACACAGGACGGGAGAGCATCAGGAGAGGTTTCCTTAAAAATGAAACAGCAACAGCCTCACATTCAGCCTGCCCAAATGGGAACGCGCGTGTCATGTCTTGGCAGGTCCCTGTCACACATTCTAATTAAGCTGTTCCTGGTTTCATTATGCAACAGGAGCGGATGGCCACAGGGAAAGGTTGGCGAGAGTTATCAGCGTGCCCAGGAGTTGCAGATAAAGGATATGGCCTGTGTTGTGGTGGAGACGAGAGCAACAGCTGGAGCGCCCGGCCGCGACGGGCGCAGAACACGCGACGGGCGCAGGGGAGAGATAAAGAACGGAGCACAATCTTATCTGCGACTGGAAACTGAGGCACGGGGAGATCCGATACTTTGCCCATTATCACAGCGCAGCTCGACATGAAAACCAAGCGTTGCACCTAATTCTCCAAATCCCAGCTAAGTGTCTTAATCAAAAACTGCTTCAGGGCCTAGAGAGAATTGTCCTTTCTATTAATTATCCTTTACGCTGAAAGAGCGACTTAAAAAAAAAAAAAAAAAAAAAAAAAAGTCCTCCTTGTTTTTACTAGCAGGCCAACTTCCAAAGGGTTCACTGAATAAAACATTCAAAACTTCACATGGGAGTTTTCACTAATTTTGTCCCCATCTTTCTTTCTATCTGTATTATTCCATAATTGCTCCAGCATTCGGGAAAAGGATACGTCTCTCTTACTTGTACAACCAAATGCACACCAATTTACTACCTGTTAACCAGGGAACTCCTTGCTGCTGTTACCATCATCCTGATAGGCTTTTTCACCTAACCCTCCTTTGATTCTAAGTCCCAATTTCAAATGAATTATCAAACATCTTAGGCAATCACATAAAATACCTGTTCATTTTAAAATACAAACAAGAGCTTTTTACAGATGCTCACAGGCCTTGGGCTCCAAGGTTCCATTAAGAGTGGTCTCTATGAGATCAAGATCCGCATGTTCATGGGCACGTGCCAGTGTCCTAGTGCCCAAACGGGCCCGCGGCTTCCCTCGTTCCTCGTTTACCTCTGGGGTTCTGCCCATTGGTTGGTATTGAAAAGAAATGCTTGATTATCTCACACTGCACCCTCGTATTATAATTTTTGAATACCTTGTTTGTCATTGACATTACTTACGTAAAGAAAAATGAAGGACCCCTCCCTCTGAGAAGGTTAGGTCTTAGCTCAAGCCCACAGATTTTAACCTCATAAATATTCCCAGCTCTAAGATCTTATTAAGAAGGTATGTCTCCCAAGAGCATAAAACCATCAAGCTGTAAATTTTATTTAATTTCCCATGAGATTTCCTAGCCTCATACATATAATTAGAGTGCAGTATAGAGCACTTTTTGTGTTTTGTCAATAAATCACTAGGGAACAATCAACGTTTAAGAGGACAAGCTTTAATGATTTTTCAGACCCCTAAGCAATCACGCCTGCTACAATGGCAAGCTGGTCTTTAACTTTCTCTAACTAGGATTGTGGACTGTAATGTTAGATAGTGTCCCAAACACTTAATCCTATTAGACTCCGCAGCCCAGACAATCATAGCTTATACCCCAGGGACATATTGATTTTGATTTTGTTGACAGATAAGACCAGCCAAGCTACTGTAGGCTATGCTTTATTAAGTGTTGACAAATTAAATATCTTAAGGTCTGTAATAAGCACAACTCTGCCACAGAGCCAAGTGCAGGTTAGCAGTTCCCTGTGCAGATGGACAGAAGATGCCTCCCCTTCCTGCAGCGGCAGCGCAGCCAGCGGGGCGGCCGCCCGGCTCCTCGCGCAGGACGGGGCCGGGCTCCCTTAGCTGGAGCTCAGGGCACGCTCTCGGCAGAGCAGAGTTCCTCGTAAGCCTTTCGCTTGCAGTAAGGCATCTTAGGGACACCTTTGGCAGGAGAAACTCACTGGGGTATCTTTCAGTGCAGAGCCACAATGCAGAATATGTTATATTTTCCAAAAGGCAACCCTCTCCACTTGCCCTCTCTATTCCTAGTTTTAACTCAAGAACGGAGATTTTTCCACAGTATATAATTTTTATATTGCTACCTTTATTTGTCCTGTCTGATTGAGCCTGTTCAGGATCTCTCACACACAGCACAGACAACAGCCAGTCGTTCCTTCTCTCCAATGCACAGGACCTGTGACTTTCACAAAGTACAAGAACCTGCTCTTGGTACAAAAACCATCAGATACTGTAGATGATTTAGAGATATAAAGTACATAATCAAATTCTCTGTTGTGTGTAGCTCAAATTCCCTCTTGTGTGTAGCTCATAAAATAATTTTTACACCTGGGAGAGCTGACTGAGTATGCTTCTGATTTCGTAGAATTTTATCCTTGACTTTGCTCTGATGTCAATGACAGAAGGATAAAGAAATCTCCAGAGAGCTGGATGCAAAATATTCGTGAACTTACTGAAAGGAGGTATCTGAAAGTGGATCGAGTGTTTAGAAAGTGCCTTCCCAAACCGCACCGTAGCTGGCAGTACACGGAACTACCAGGGCCAGCAGCTGGGATGGTCTCTCTGTACCCTGAATCATCCCTGGGATCTCAAGTGGAAACCATCTCAGAGGCCCGGAGCGCGCGTTAAGCAGTTGAGCTTTTCATCGTGTAATTTGATAATCACACCAACCACCCTGCCCGGCAAAAGTCTCCCAAGTACTTTAAATATGTTAATGAACCAAGATTTTATCTCTAGTCTTATACAGCTTGCACAAATCTATAAATAGGCTTATCTCAGGGTTATTGCTGTTATAAATTAATTATGGAAATGTCAACCAAATCAGGTACATGCCAAAGGAGTAATGCGGAGAGCAGTGATTTGCAACAGAGGATTCAGATAGTGGGTGACCTGCAAGAAGGTTCACAGCCTCTGGCAGCATTCCACAAGCTTCTGGGGAATTTAACCTTGAAGAATACACTTAAAATTGGCTTTCATATGAGTAATTGACAGTGGCTGAAGTGAACTAAGTTAGGGAAGAGTTATTGCACTGTTTTCTTTTTGGATCCCATTCCTTAAGCCACAACTGTTCCTTTTGAGAGAAGGGAATTGAGATTAGGGGCCTTGGTCCAAATCACTTATTTTTAACTGAACTTTGCCAAATGTATGCCTAGAAACAAAATAGGATTATTTAAAAGGAAAATCCCAATAAAGTGAAGATTATTTCTCACACTTAGTATTTGAATCTATTTGTTTGTATGGATTATGAGAGAAAGCTGCAGCTCCTGAATCTCACAAGCAGTTTCACATGTGTGCATCTCTGTACTTACACTAAATAAAACCAAATGGCACTCTGGGAAGGCCAAGAGATCTGTCAGAGCACAACAGCTACTTAGATCCTAAATGCCATATTACTTCTCCTATTTATTCTTTATACTGTGATTAGACCTATGAACCTTAGCTGTGGACGAGGGCTCTTATTACAGCAGCTGCTTCACAAATGGACCAAGGAGATGATGCCTGCCCCAAACCGCCGGCGCTCGAAAAGAAATAGTCTTTATCTGCAATAGGTCAATGCTACTGTTCTTGGCCTGATGACATTGTTAGGATAATTCCTTTGATTTCTCTTTTCTTACCGTCCTTTTAAGAAGTTGATCTCATTATTAAGGAAATGATGAATTAAAAAAAAGGACACAAATGAATAAAATATCACACTATAATGCAACAATACTGAAGTTGTTACAAAACCCTAAATATAGCTAAAAATATACAAACAAAAAAGAAAATATTGCTTTTACAGTGATTAGTATTGGCAGTGTTTGAGTCTCCAGTCAGAGACACTTGTGGACTTCCTCAATTTACTACAGGAGTCATCCCAAAGAGCTTGCAAAAACCACAATCCCCTTCATTGGGAATTCAGGTATCTGGCTCCCAGCTAGGATCCACCTCTGCTGAATAACTGAAATAAATTTGTGAAGAAGGCTGCTTCCAGCGTGCCAAATAATCTTGGGATTCCTGTGGATACTTTTGCTCCACCAGCTACACCAATATAAATGGATTAAATAAAATGCTTTCTATAGCTAGAGAGGAGGCAGTGCTCATGCTGGTCAAACATCGATCTAGCACTCCCTGGGCTTTGGGACCTGCAGGCAACTTTATTCCAATTCACTAGTCCTAAAAGTGAGACAGAGATGGCGGCCAGGACCTTACAACCAAGACCAACCACTTACCAGCCTTTACAGCCCACCACGAGGAGCAGGAATCACCCAAAGGCGCTATATAGATTTGTGCCAGATCGTTAGAGACCTTTCAGCTTGAAGCAAGGCACAAGAGACCACTGCCAAGCAGGGCAGTCTCCAGAATATTATTATTAAATAAGAAAGCATCTGTCAAAAGACTGAGATTCCCTATGTAACACTATTAGTACCCCAAGTCATAACTGTTCAGACAAAATATCTAAAGATCTCACTATTTCAAAGCAAAAGACTCTTTATTTTCTCTCTTTTCACTCAACTGAAGTCAATGATTAGACACAAAAGAAACAAGATGAAGTAAAGGCTGTCACACAGGCCAGAAGGAATAACGTAGCCCTCTAGCCCTCTAGCCATTTATAGCCATTTATGGACTATTTTTGGACCAAATTCTCTCTGTGCCACAGGAGCAGCCTATAGCCGACATGCTATTTAAATACAGATTCGGCCTCTGAGCTATGGCTAAAATGAAATTTAGCTGGCGCTCAGATTTTCCTACCTCTGTACAGGTAGAATTTCATGCCTCCTGCACAGTTGTCCTTAAAAGATACAAGGGCTGCACCTTGATTTAAATAAGAAACTATGGAACACAAGAGCAGTGAGCATTTTGTGAAACTTTGCACCGAAGTATCTGCTATTGGTCTTCTCCATTACGAGTTATATTATTACAATCAATTGCAGACCCACTAGTTGCTCATTATTCTGATTAGGTGATGGGACCCTTTTACAGGAGAAAAATTCACAACACATGACGACTGTCAAGCCATAGAAGAGGTTTGGTTTTAAGGATTTGGCTTAAAATGTTAACCATTTCCTGGAAAATAACTAGGGTTTATAAATACACCTGCCTTCTAATGCACGTGGGTGTTGCAGACCCTGCCCAGTAGCTCTCAGGCTGTGTAGTTCCCCCAGCAACGACTTGGGATAAATGAGGTACAGCCAACAGCCTCCAGCTGCCCTGCGCTGACCCGGTGGTCCATCTTTAACTCCAACTCTCTGCCTTTCTATCCTTGGTGCCTACAAACCTTCAGTAAAACTCCAGAATATTTCTGTGCCTCCCACAAGCCCCATCGTTCCCGCAGCTCCGGGATGGCACCACGGCGTCCCGCAGCGCCACGGTGCCCATGGGGAGGGCGGCAGGGCGCCGCTTCCCCCCAGCCTCCTGCACAGGCACGCGCGGCGGCTCCTGCGCGGTGCCGTCCTGGCAGCTGCGGGGCTGTCCGCTTACGGAAAGCATGTGGAGAGTAACCGGTGCTGCAGGATGCAGGGAGCCTGGAAACACAGGTTAAAACACCACCTCATTCTCATGATCTCCCCATTTACTGCTCCTAAAGCTTGCACTGGGTTGAACTCGGCAGACGTACCCATGGCAGGAGCGCGTGGAGCCTGCTCCTGCTCCATCCCGCTGACCAAGTCCAAACTACTGCTCGTAAACGGAGCAGGGATTTGCTAACTATGCAGCTTCGGGGCCAAGCCGTTACAGCTTATTCAAAACAGGCTAACAACTGCTCTGGTTACATGCTGGAATTCATAAAACTTTTGAAAGTGTTATATTGGTCTTGTAAAAGTGGAATGTGTGTGTAGTATATTCTGAAGACTTTTAAATGTTAAGTATTGCACTGTGGAAAAAAGCTTGTCTTCCCCCCTCTGTTTTGACATTAAATGCTATTCATGGCTAATGAAAAGCAGAGGAGGAGAGGCCTGCATGCCCAGGCTGTCAAAATCCACTAAAACAAAAGACCAGCCTGAGGTTGGGAAGAAGAAACTTAGTTGCAATGGATCCCACATCCAGCTCAGAAGGTAGAAACTATCTAGCTCTGGTCATCACACTCAGGCACTTCTAAGTCCTGATCCAAAAGCAGTGAGGATCTTGGACTTCTCTGGGCTCAGGATCAGACTCCTGGCATTTACAGTTATGCTTATGATATTTAGGGACACACTGAGGGTTTAATATTGCTACTGTCCTGGCTGGAAGATGCTGAACTGGAAGGAATAACCCAGGATCTTCAAATAGGGGCTTCAACTCAACAGTGGCAAATAAGGCAGGATCACAGGCGTACACTCTTTTTATTCAGGCTAGCAAGTGTCTGAATCCTCCTTTTTATGCAAACTATAGATGATATGTATTTTGATTATGGCTCTAGAGTAGTAGGAAAAACGAAATGAATAGACATGAAATGTGGAAGGGAGGATATTCCATGATATTGCACAATAGCACTATTGTAAATTAACTGTTTAAGAGAGACTGAAAACTGGTACTTTCCATGAAAGGAAAAAGTGCTTCTATCATCTCTATCCAAACAGACTTGACCATCATCTGGATGTTAGCCGCCACTCCAAAGGGACCTGGAGCACTCTGTGCTGTAACCTTGACCTTCCTGCAGAAATCCTGCCCTTGGCCAGAAGGGCTAAAAAAACCCAAATCCTGCAAGAGCCCCGAGCACAGGCAAGCAGCCACCCGCGGGCCAGCATGTCCGAGGGCACCACGGGCAGAGGCACCTCCCGCCAAGCAGGTTCTGACGCTGCCCGGCCAGCAGCCCCGGCCTGACCGGGCGGGAGCAGCAGCATCACACGCTGCTTCCTGGGGACTGACGGCCAGGAGAGAAGCGGCTGCTGGTCAGGGGCCCAGTAACACCAGCCAGTCACCAACCCCAGCTGCAGCCTGCACTGGAGTCACTGTAGACCTTACTGGGCACAGGCTGCTCGTGTGGGTACACGCTACTCGTGTGAGTGTTCGCATGGCTTCTGCAAGGCTCTGCTATTGCTTCCAAGCTGAGGGAAAGAAGGGAGGACAGAAGGTTTCTGATTCTGAAGGGCTGACTCGGGACACCCAACTTCCTCTTGGACTTCAGACGAGCTCCCTGATCTCCTTGCAACTAAACTGCCTCACTTCCAAAGGGAAAGAGAGGTTACCCCCTCAAAAGACACATAAGCAAGTCATCAGAAATAACATTACATTAGTCAAAGCATGGCACTGCTTGTGGACCTCATGCAGCTCCAAGAAGTGATTTAAAAAAAAAATAAAGGAAAAAAGGTCAGAGTGAGGAACAGGTAAAGCAGAGCAGTGCAGGGGCATGCTGCCTCCTCTGGGGTTTGCGTTTGTCCCACACCAACCGTCCTCCCAAGACCAGCATCTCTCAACACCAGCGAGGCAGAAGCAGCCTGTAAAGGCCACAGAACAAGACTTGGGGATGCTCCAGGTAGTTTCCACCTGGCAGTTTCCATCTGGATGAAACACACACAGCATCCCAATTTGAGCCTTTGGTTACTTTGCTGCTGGAAACCTCCTCTCTTGAATGAGGTGTAAATCAGGGCCAGGTGCTTCACACTCACTAACAGTCTCGCTGCACCTTCCAGAAGAACATCGAGGCTTGCAGTAGATTCCAGCTAATCAGCCTGCCTGTATAAAGTTGTTGTTATTATTAGTTCCACTGCTATTAGTTCTAACGCGGAGCAGACTTGGTCCCGCCACGCGCTGAGCCATATCCTCATCTCCCTGCTGCCTGTTAACTTCCTTCACACAAGAGAGATTTTCTGTTGGAGCCTGTCACTCCTTCCTCACTGACTTTCAGGCCTGCCCTGTCACTGAGAATATATTTCTTCTTGTTAAAATCCTAACCACCACCCTGATTACACATTCTCAGCGCAATCCTGGGAGCTAAGTGGACCACACACATCTGGAAGAACTAGCCACCGTTTCATCTCTTTCAGCATGCATAATAAAAATATCTATTAACTCCACCACAGAGGCTATGATTTACTTGAATTACAATATCAGAAAAAGAAAAAGCAGCATCATGTAATAGGTGGCACTACCACTGTGCCAAGGAGGGCTATATGCTACTGACACAGCGCTTCAGTAGATGCATCGGGCCGGGGCCGTGCAGGAGCGAGCAGTAAGATGCATGCGTATAAGCTGCCCACAGCACTTGGATATGCAGACACATTCAGCTCATAACATGATAGTCACAGCATTTAAAAATCCAATTAGTGTCTAAAAATCACAAAATGTGACCCTACTTAGAGGAGGAAAAAAGGAAATAAAGAGAGGGGGAAGCCTCTTCTAAGCCTTGACAGCCAACAGGTAGTATTTTGCTTTTATTATTATGCACAAAGTAACATGAAAATCAGTGAGGCACGTGTCCCAGCACGCCAGCCCACAGGAGCAGTGAGCCCCGTTGGAGACCTCGCGTCGCATGTAGCACCCTGGGATGGTGCTGTCCCTGCCCGGCACTGCCGTCCTCTCCCTCGGAAGGAACGAGCCCCAGCAGAGCCCGTCGCACACGCGACCCTCCCCGCTCCAGCCACGCTCTTTGGACGGGCACGTCCTCCCCGCTGCTCTGAGGAGTGAGATATTCCCAGCTGATTATTTATTTTTCCATCCTGCCTCTCCTGGAGGAGGAAGGTGCCATGCTGGCTGCAGAGCAGCAGTTCTCTTCCAAATGACAGGTGAGACCACTCTTGGGCATCCCAATATATCCTCTTTTCTTTTGCCAAACAACTTGCATGGTCAAGATGTGATCTGGTGCCGAGTGGGCCAATCTAGCACTCTCGCCTTGTTCCTGCAACAGCCCTGCACTGCAGCACTCCAGCTATCCCCATCCATAGCCCTCCTCGGACCTGAGGGCAATGAAGTCTATTATGGGAAGGAGTAAGTTTGGGCTTTCAAGGGGTCAACTACACTTAGGAAGGGGTACGAGTACCCTGGGGAAACAGCCTCTTTGGAAGAAGAATGTCATTAACCGCTGACTCGTCTCAACCTCTGCCCTCTTGCAGGAGAGGGAAAAAATTATCCCCAGGAGCCTCTCCACGGAGCAGAGCCTGGTGGCACATTCCACCTCACGCGCATCTTGTTTATTCTAAGTGGAGCTACAAATCTGTCGAGTGAGCATTTTGTTTTGATTAAAAATTAATAGCTGCTTTTGACCCAGGTGGATTAATTTCACTTTCACCAAGTATCAAGTTAATTGACACAAACTACTGTCAGGTGAAAGAACCAATTAACAAACTGAGGAGAACTCCTCTCCCTCCCCCTCTCCCCAAATGTTGTTTTGGCTGAGGATTTCTTTTAATAGAAAAATTCCATATCAGCAGAATGAGATTAATTACTTAACAAGCAAGCCTGGGAACAAAAGCAGGCCCGAGCAACTGAGACCCCTGCGTGCAGCCCCCACCCACGGGGGCTCTTGTCACCCGTTTGAGGACACTGCCAACCTGAGCAGCCCTGCAGCCCAGAGCAGGGCTCTGGTTTGCTGCAGCTAGGTCTTGAGGAGATGCTCAGACCACAGCAGCGAGGTCCTCCCAACAACGGGGGACACAGTGATGCTGTTGCGGCGGCAAGAGCCACAGAAACACCTTCCACTCGTTTTCCTGCATTTAAATAAGTTTGGTATTGCCGTGCACTGCGTGTGTGATGGCAGGTTAGCCTAGGGGAGCCCCGGCAGGTCCTTATTTAACCCTCGCTAAACGCCTCCAGCCCAGCCCTGGCCGGGAGCTCTCTGGACGGCGGTCGGGGCTGCAGCGGCAGCCTGGCGGGCAGGCTGGCACTGAGGGCTGGCACTTGGCCCGTGTCCGAGGGACAGGCGGCAGCCCCCAACCCCAGTGGGGCCCGGAGCCACCGCGGCTTCCGAGGAGCAGCTTCAAACTGTCTGTGCCAGAGAAGGTAAATCCCTGAGGGAGCGGGGAGGCACACAGGGAGGCAGGGGACTGCCGTGCCGGCTGTCTGCATTGCCTACGTCCTTCCAAACATCCCCGGCATGCCCATCTGCATCCTCAGCCATCCAAATGCCATGGACTGAGCTTGTCCTTAGGAATCTATGTGACTCGGCCTTCTAACCATCTATGTATTTTCAAAATTAAATACTGCCTCCTAGATTGCCCAGGTGGGTTTGAAAATCTGCTTGGGATCTATTCCAAACTACGAACACCGTCACTTAAGTTTTAGTACAGAAGTTGCAGAACTAGACAAATATTTTCAGCTATATTTTTCCCCTTTAGTTTCAGAAGTCATACTTGTGGCACTTCACAGATCCTCCTGAGACTGTTTGTTCAAATCATTCTTTTTCATCTTTAGCCACTATTTTACCCTGGGGATCAGCTCCAAGCTTCTCTTATTATTAAGATTTTACCCGAAGTAACAGTTAGAAAATCCATTAGGAAAGAGAGACAAACAAAGGTTTTTCCCCAGATACCAAAAGACAGCTGATCTACCTCTAATGGGACCTTGTCTCCTTTCTTGCACATTTGAAAACCGCTCCCAAATCCTGTTGTCTCCACCTCCATCCTGTGTCTCCTCCGGATATCACTGGTGAGGGGGAAAGCTGGACTGAGTCTTTGCACAGGACTTCCTTGGGAGGGTACAACCTAGTAACGCTACTGCGAGGTGCTCAGATATGCAGACGCAGAGTAGATATGAACACAAGCAAGAACAGCTATCCAAGCACCTGAGTAAAAGCATGAGGCAGAGGCATCAAGAGGGGAACGCGCAAAGCCCCTCCTCCCCGGGAGGAGGCCTGCAGAGCCAGCTCACTCAGCACTACCAACCAGCCCATCTCTGCAGTGCGTCCACCCATCACCCGGGTGCTTCCTCCCAGCACACGCACCCGGGAAGGGCACAAACCTACCTGGCTGCCACTGTCACGCAGACATGGGGAGGAGGAAACTGCAATTCAGTTCAATGCATATGGAGGGAAAAGACATCCTTTCCTATGCACTGGCTTATCTTTCCCTTTGGTGCATGTTAAAATACACAGTACTAGCTGCCCTTTCCTCTTGGGAAATGAGCAGCATACGTGAAGGAAACCAATAAGGCCCTGTCGTGTGTTACTGCAATCTGTCTACATCGAGATGATTCCTGTTATGTCCTACACCTGACCAAGGAGGAAAAGCAACTCTTCGAACGAGACCAGGTGACAAATTCTCCCCCGTCATCTCTTCCCCTTTCACGTCCTCCCAATCAGAGCAGTGACCCAAAAAGCCCCAGTGAGACCCCGGCATTAAGCTCTAGAGCACGTGCAAAATGCTTAACCTAAAGCAACAAGAGCAGAGCCCCCACTTCTCAGAGAGCATCTGCCAAGACTGGGCCCCCGAATAAGAGAAGATGCCCACAGAAATGACTGCACATCCATCCTCCGTGGCATAATCCATCCTTGTGAAGGCCACAGTGGTTTCACTCAAATCATTTTCTTTTCATTGACTTTTAGACTACAAATGATTCACATTAAAATTCGCAAGATGCAATAAGATACTGGATTTGTTAGGAGCAAGATGAGGAGCTATTTGGTCTGTCACAGGGATGGGCAATTCTCGAGATGGATTGCAGATTTTTACTTCTCCCCATTGCCGGCTCTTCCCTGCTAACTGTCACGACACCTGAGCAAGGGCACCGAGATAATTTTTTATCCCGGATATAAAAACAGGGCCAGAACAAACATGTCCAGGTTTTCAATTGGGTCTGAGCCACAAAATCTGCCAGGGTGACCTGAACTATGATCATCTGAGGGACACAAATGATACAACCCTGGCAACTGGTGTTCCAGGTGTCCCTCCACGGATTGCAGATTAAAGGACAGGGTCGGCTTCATTTAATACCAGCTCCTGCCTCTGCTGTGTGCGCAGGCTGAGCACTGAGGCTGGAGCTGCAGCCCGTGCCCCACGGTGAGAAGCGCGAGCCTCGCTTGCCACAGGTGAGAAACCCGGCCCTACACAAGGGCGGTATCAGGAGCGGGGGAAGGCGCTGGCACTTAGCATGGGTCTGAGGAGGAAGGCAGCCCATGCTGCGGGGAGGCTTTCTTACCTGGGAATGTTTCATCAGGCTTTTGCTACTGCTGTCCAGAGGCAGGCGTGGGGGGAACTGCACGCATTGGACCATGGACCTTTCCAATTAAAGGGCCATTGAAAATGCTGTGCTTCCTTCTGAATCCTCTTTTTCCTATTTTGCTGTTTCATTTTTATCCCAGAGACTGCAGTCAGTGACACAAACCTACAACACGTCGCACTTGGCCTGGGCCCTTTTCTTTTCGGCTCCCTCGCAAGAGTGACTTGGTGCTCCTGCCTCCTGGCTGTACTAGAGGCCTCTGTGCGACGGTGGAGCGATGCGTCTGTCACCACAACTGCTTCTCAGCCTGGACCTACTCCATTTACTTAATTTCTCCCCTTATTCCTTACCCTGACCGAATTCTAGAAAACTGCAGCGGTTAGTCCTTACCTCAAGGAGAGAAAAGTGTCTTTAACAGAATCTGTAGTTAAGCATGAATGCCTCCTACTAAGGGAATCTATTTCTAACTAGTTCTGGATATTGCAGTTAAATGAAATCACTCGTCTGATTAGCTGTGACCTGGCATCTCTCTGTTGCCAAGTCCTGAGCAAGCAGTTACACAAAAAAGCGCTTTCTTTCTTAAATTAGCATCTCCAGGAAGCCTCATTTTGTTGATTTACCTCACTTTGATGGTAGAGGTAACACTATCTTGGGTAATAGGAGAAATTAGTGAGGATCCACAGCCTGTCTGCCCGGTTAAGCTATTGCAGTGGCCAGATCCCAGCTCAGATACAATAAACTCTGCTTAAGCATTCCAGAGTACTGTTAAACCTCATGTTGTATCTATGAAATGAAGCCTCTTGCTTTGCTTCCCACTCTGCCCAGATTCTGCAGATGACACTGAAGCAAAGCAAAGCACCCCACTTGGATGTGCTTTTTCCCGATTATATAGACTACAGTTTTTAGTTAATAATATGCATAAGATGGAAACAATATTAAATGCAGGAAGGGCTAGAGCTTGCATTTTGCTTGGTTTTCATGCTAAACCCCCAGCTTTCCAAATTAAAAAGCAGACAACCCCAAACTGCTCAACAGCAGCAAATGTTTTGCTCCTCCTCTTGTCGTTAATTGGCAAAGGAACTAGATCAGCTCCCTGCCCTGCCCTGTCCCACCTGGAAGCAGATCAGCATGCACGTCCCCGTAGATCCACTTCCTGCTAATAAAAAAGGGATTTTTTCCTGGTAACAAAGCCATGCACTTTGGCAGTAATCCAGGGAGCTCAAAGAGAAACCCTGAACTCTGAAAACATAATAGACAGGGGATGCAGCTTAAGAAAAGATTCCATCTATCAGCTAACAGGAGGCTGGGGTTGTGCAGGAGGGTGTTCTTTCTACTTGAGAGCCCAAGCTAAATTCTTAAAACCGTGCAAGAAAACCCATCTGGGAGGCTCTGGGGATGCAATAGAGGCTGCTGCTCCGAGCGAGCTTATCATTGCTCCTGACATCCCGACAGAAATGTGTAATATAGAAGGTTAGCAGTGTGGGCAGGTTAAATTACAGTAGGCAGAAGAAATCATTCCAGTGTGAATCCAAGCGTTTAGTCTTGTCCACTTCCAGCGTGTTATCCTCTCTGCTCCCTCAACTTTGTGATTTTTTCTTCTAACAGGAAAGCTTCATTTGGAAGGGGCTGTCACAGAGTGGGTGCCTTGTTTCTCCAATGTGGTGTTTACTCCAAAAAGTGCCTTAATGCACTGAAATGTGATTTGGTTCTTGCTCATCAGGGAATTTCCTATGTATTTTTTCTTTAATGCATTTACCTGCTAAGGCAAATACTGTGGTAAACAGATTATATACTGAGTGGCATGGTTATGGGGAGTTTCAGCTAAAGCTTAGTGAATTTATATACAGAAAATACTCTTATGAATAAAAATGGACTTCCAGAAATATGTGCCATTTACCCTGTTCTTATTCACGGGAAAAGAGCGTTTTCAACATCAGCTCATCCCTTTCACTGGCACAGGGCAGCACCTGCTCCGCTGAGCTCCCCGGCCGCGTGCTGCAGAGCCCAGAGCTGCTCTGCTCTCCCTGCTGCCCCGCACGTCCTGCTCTCCTGCAGCCCCACGTTCCACCCACCGCAGAGCTAGCACGGCCCCAGTCCATCAGCTTCAAACCAGAAAGATGGGGAAGGACAAGAGTGCAGTAGGATCGCAATTCCAGGTGGGAAAGCATGGTAAGATCACCAACAGAGAACATCGAGGTGAAACAGTATGTATAAACCAAGCAAACTTGTGCTGACCATTGCTCTTACTGTGGGCCACTCTGATGCCACAGAACATAGGTCCCTTGAATTTACAGGAGCGATCGTACCTTAAACCACCCGATCTGTCCATCTGCTCAAACCTCTTCGGCTTTTATTGCTATCTGAGAAAGACATTTATACCTTTTAGCAGCTCTAAACATTATTTGAGGGCTTCTAGGCAGAGTAACTCCTATTCCCAAAGAGTTTCCCAAATCAGGACACTTGGTGTTTAGTGCTTGAGAGCAAGCGGACAGGGCAGTCCTCAACTTTAACTTCAAGGGTTGCTGGTTATGACGGCCAAGTGACCTCAGAGGATCCTACAGCTTTGAAAGAGGCCCCTTTCAAATACCTCGTGGAGTCCCCATGCCCCTAGGTCCAACTGTTTCCATTGCAACATTCCCAAACCTCCTGTCAGCGGCTCCAAGCAGCCTCTCGGATCAGCAATGCACAACACGCCGTGGGGAGCCACCAAATTAAGCAAAACACAGTAAAACCAAACAAAACTTCATGTAGGAGGCACGGGAGCTGGAAGATCTGTTTCCTGGCTCTGCCACAAATAACTCCAGTTCTCTGCATTTCCCCTCCCATTCACAGGAGCTCATTTATTTATAGCAAAGATTTGAGACAAGGACAGTTTCTTCCTCTCTCTACTGTACATCCATTACCAAGAAACCCACGTGAAAGGGATTTTGAGGGCTCCTGCTTAGAAGCAGCAACCTCTAAAGCAAAGCACCAGACCCCAGTTTTCATGCACCTTCCATCAGGAACTGTGGATTTCCAGGGAACTGGAGCTTGAGCAGCGCCACCATCCCTCCCTGGGGCCTTGGCACAGTGAGGAGAAGGGCTCCATCCACGGCAGCCGCAAGCGCTTCCCACCCCTTTGGCTCCTTCACTGGAGGAGCCGCGAGCGCTTTACAGGAATGAGCCTGGCCTCTCAGTTCCTAGGAGCAGGTGAATGCAGAGGGAAGGCAGCCTAAGCAGGGCATTAGTCTGAGAGGATGTAAACTGTATTGTTATGTCACCTATAGTATTATACCGCCTATGTTGTACGTAGTGTTATCTATTATAGTGAATATAATAGATAGTGCCCAGAGAGGTTGTGGAGTCTCCTTCTCTGGAGATCTTCAAAACCCGCTTGGACGCAGTCCTGTGCCACGTGCTCTAGGTGACCCTGCGTGTGCAGGGGTTGGACTAGATGATCTCTAGAGGTCCCTTCCAACCCTAAGCATTCTATGATTCTATGATTCTATGAATATGATAAATGGGGCCTGCTCTCTGATGGAATTCCAGGGGAATTTCACTGCTCCCTCCTACTGGAGGACACATGTGCCCCCAGGGTCAGTGCCACTGGGGCTGACCCTGACCTGCTCCGCACTCCTGTTCCCTGCTCTGAACTGCCTGGGACCTTTCCTGTCCTCCTTGGAGTTGTCAAGATTTCATTAGAGCAAAACAAAAATGTAAATCATTAATAAGAACAATTCCTTACCAAAAGCTCTGCTGCTAAAATCCCTGGTATGGTAAAATGGTAAAAATGCTTCAAATGCAAAGTTTTCCGGAAAAAGCTACTAGTGGACATTTGGCACATACTAATGCAAAATTATTGCCTCTTCCCCAGCCTCCAACTGAAAATTTGTGCTCAATGAGCAACTCGGAGCCAATGCAAGCAATCACCTCTTGAACCCCTAGAATAAAGAGCACCACCAATGTCTCGTAAGAATTCAGCAACTCAAAAAAGCTTCATGCCTTGCTCCTTCCTAGAGCAGCCCCTTAACCTGAGGTCATTACAAGGAATCACTAGTTGTTCACCCTGTCTGGGATCTGCTAAATGTTTCTCTGCAAATTCATCACCCAGGGCCCATTCACAGCCAGGCATTAACTGCTTGGCTTTCCCTGAAACTAAGGAATTTGATATGACACATAAGTCACCATAAACTCTGCAGGATTAACTAAGTTATTGCATCTTACAGCACAACTGGTTGCTACAAATGATAGCCTAGAAAATGACATTATCGCCCAGTGATTTGGTTCAATCTGATTGCTACAGTTAATGCAATAACGTAACTCAATTAGGATGCTTTTGTTATGAGCGAACAACCTTGTTTAATATTGTCTGACCATCCAGAGGCGGCTGAAACGCAGTGTTCGGAGGACCCGGGAAGGGTAGAAATTCAGGGGCACAGTTTAAGAACGGGTACCAGGACAAGTTAGAAGACCCAGGGCGCTTTCCTGGAGGTGCAGAGGTCCAAGCCGTGCCAGCTGCGCGCTCAGGGCCGCCCGCGTGCCGCTCTGCATGCAGAGCGCGGCCTAGCAGGACGCTGCTGCTTAGAGCCCAGCAGCAGCGCCCAGCAAAGCGCCTGCCACGAGGTGCTGTCCGGCCTCAGCCCAGCTTCCAGAACGATGGAAGTTTAGAGCCGCTCTCACTGCTGCTACCTGCGGCCCGACCCTAACTCAAGCCACGTGTCATTCTTTTAACTTCTCCCCTGCCCGGGGAATTTCTGGAATCCAAGATACACAGTAGCTGTATTTTCCCACTTCCAAGTCCACAATGCCCTTATTAGTGCTGAGCCAGATGGAGAAAAATATGCAGAAAACCAAAGCGATCCTTGAAGGAATCTTTCTCAATTCATCGGTGCATGCATTTAATTTCCTGTCTTCTTGTTTTCAACCTGTCCTTGGATATGTTTGGGAGAAACCTGAGAGGGTTATAAGTGTTGTGGCTTCCAAGACTCCTAAAAACATGGAATAATTGCCATAACTTCAATGTCTTTTTTCCCTTCCTCCTTTCTAAAGGAAATTTCTCCACAGAAATGTCTCACCTTCTCATTTCTCAAGCTGAAGACTTTTTCCTTTTCAAAGAAATGTGAGAACAGACATTCAGGAATGGGGGACATGCTTCATATATGATTATAAAATCTGACTTGTTATAGAAACCAGATGTTACTCAACACCATAAAGTATATATGAATATTCTATTTGAATAACATATAGTGTACAGTCCTTAAAGAAACACATTTTATAAGCCAGATACGTTTGCACATGGCCAAGCTCCAAGATCCACAGATTAAGTTTCTGTCTGCTCTGTACACACATACCCTCCATGCACACACATTAATACCTACTCCCCAAAATACATATAAAGCATGTATATGATCAACCAAAGCCTAGATATAGTTTTTATTATTATAAGTACACCAGCACATTTCAATACAGGGAATTCCTTTCAGGATATCTAATCTTATTTTTGCCCAGAGGGTTTGCAGATACTCATGCAAAATAAACGAGATGCTGTATAGATTTCCTAAGGAAGCATCCCAGTTGAAATGCTCTGAATTAAATATAAAAAATCCACCTCACCCAGAATAACTAGTTCCCAAAGGCTGGAGTTGAGAGCATGTGTGTGCATGTGCATGCACGTGCAGACACATACATATTTCCTTGTTGCCTTGAACTACTCAGATCCAAAAACCAAACAACTCACTGTGATTCTGCTCCTGCACCGGCAGCACCACAGAATGGCGTCGCCCCCAGCACTCACACGTCCTCCAGCCACCCTCACCCAGCTCCTTTGGTAAGGGTTTGGCTGCACAGAAACGGTGCAATGCTAAAACGGGAACAGGCAGAAGCAGCTTTCACTTAGAGGCCGTCCTCATGGCGACCTGAGCTTCTGGGGGGCTTTTGGCATTTGCCCAAGACTGTCTCGCCTCGTGTAGCACCTTGGCAGCATCATCCACTTCAACCTCTCCTGCCCCTGTGGGAAGCAGGCCCTGTAGGCAACACTCAGCAAAGGCTCCTGGGCCCAGGGAAGCTCCGCTGCGAAGTCTGCAATAAGGATTGCCAGATGCATGGCCAGGAAGGCATGACCACAACAAAACGTCACATTGCCTAAACCAGTGTCCCAAGACACCCTGTCTCAGCCAAACCCCTGAAAACAGCACAGGGCACAAACGCAGGGGGATTTAACACCCTCCATGGACATGCACAGGGATCTTTGGAACCCACTCATCAGCTTCTACTGAATATACAACTTGGTAACCCCTAATGCTTAATCTCGCCTCAGCATGGATATAAATGCAATTAAGCCTTTAAAAAATAATAAAAACTTCCTGGGTTGGGGTTTCGGGCACCCACAGAGCCACCCTGTGTGAGGCTGGGCCTTCCCGCAGAGGCTGCGGCGGGAGGATGGCGCCTGCGGCAGCACCTGCCTCTACTGGAGAGATTTATAAAAGCACTAGGAGGCTGCAATGAATTTATCTGAGGATATATATTATGCTTTGTAAAGAAGCATTTAAAAACACCATTATATTTGATTTAAATCTAAATTTCTTCAATATACATTTCTCTGGCTAGCAATATCTCTAATTTCAACTGCCCATATATACACACAGATGTGCTGCAAGTAACATACATCGAAACAAACACATATACCACAAAAATAATTTTCTAGTATGTAAATGTATGCATAAAAACATGCTGCAAAACAATATATATGCATATATGCCACAGTTGGTGTCCTAAGATCCTACATGAGACCAGTAATTGCTTATGTACAAATAGTAAAAGTTAAAACAATAAATACATCCCTACCTGCTACAGCTGTATCTGTACCCACACGTTGTGCAGGGACACAAAGCAGCGCAACAGCCTCGTGCACCGCCAGCACCGGGCCCGTTTGCTCTGTGGCATCGCACACACCCGCTGCGCATGGTACATTACACATACAGCACCTGCATTTGGGAACACGGCTGTTTTGCATTTTCACAGAATGGCTTTGTCCTTGCCCACCTAGCACAGGCTTACAAATGATACTTAAGAAATAGCAAAGCCTTATTTTAAAATCCTGCTGCAAGCCAAGTGCAAATGCTCCAAGGGCCATAGGCGCCTGGGCAAACGTTGGGGCTCCCGCGCCGGCTGCCCCGTGTTCCAGCCCCCAGCGCCAACCCCAGTGCCACACGGTGCTGGGGAGCCCCCGGGAGCGGCCAGCCTGGCTGGGCACTGACATTGAGTCTCCTTGGAGCAGGACCTGGCGTTTCCGTCACTGTGCCCGCCCGAGGCCGGCTGCAGCCGAGGAACTTGCCGGAGAAGCTAGTAAAATTTTAATGCACTCTGTAGTGCGGTCATGTCATACTCAGTTATGGCAAATAATCCCAGATGCCTGCAGAGGTAAAATGGAGCTGTAATGTGCTTGCCTCCTAACCCGAGCTGACAGCAATGATGTACGACTACCATTAGCGGAAAATATCACTTCAACTAACCCATGATCCAGCTCCGCTAAGGGTCACGTTATCCATGAGGAACAAATTACACTCCCAAAGTAAATACAAATTTTCTACACGAAATGGGTACAAAAAAAAATAAAGTAAGAGAGAGGAGCGGGGCAGGGGGAGAGGGCGCAGGAGCCATACGTTACCTTTGACAACATGCTGCTGGGTGACACGGATGATAAAGGACAGGAGGAGTTGCGGGCTGCAAGAGCCGGGGCCACGTGGAGCGTGTCCCGGCATCCCCTCCTCCCTCGATGTGACAACGCGCAGCCCTGGCGCCGCGTTCACTGCTGCTATCGCTGCAGGGCCCCCAGCGTGGCACCGCAACTGAACAAGAAGGCTCCTTCTCTGCAATCCCAGCGGCCTCGAGCAGCAGGGAGCAAGTACCTGCCGGTGGATACAGGGGCCATGGACGGTGCCACGGCCTGCCCAGCTGAGGGACAGCACCTGCACTAGCCAGAGGCACCAGCCCCGCTGATGGGGAGCACCCTGGCTGGGAGGGAGCACCGGGAAGCTGTGCCTCGAATCCCAACCTTAGCCCACAGAAACACATGGCAAACAGGAAGACACTGGGACCCATGACCTGCAGCAATCACGTAAAACTGGGTTCTCAGCTACAGTTTCCCCACAGGGCTTTGGTTGCTAAACCTGCTTGTACCCACTATCCCAAGAGGGTTTTCACCCCAAAAGTCAGCTCTTTTTTCAATAGAGTAAATCAACCTTTCGTCTTTTCCGGAGCGCAGCGTGATGGGTGTTTGCACAGGCACGATGACACTAAGTCTTTTCCCACCAGCCATAACCTGCTACACAAATACTTCCCCATCCCTCCCCCACACTGCCCTCCTTGAGCTCCCATCCTCTCAGACACTTGCGATGACACCGCTAACATCTCTAGTTTTTCCTCCAGGCTTCATACACCAGATTTGAAGAGTGGAACCACAAAATCATTATGGTTGGAAAAGACCTTCAAGATCATCATCTCAACCAGATATGCTAAAACACACCCTAATGCCAGTCTTGGCAATGGTGCAATAAATGATGAGATTTCCCTCTATGCCCAGGCTTTTCCAGATCAGAAAAATCCTTTTACATTATTCCTGCTCCAGCAGCACATAAACCCCAAACTGAAACCTTGGCTGGGCTTCTACACGAGAAGCGCACAGATCCGATGGCGATGGCACCGCATCAGAGGGAGCTGGCTCCTTGATGCGATCTGCCGCAGCTCGTGCACCGTCTAAGGGGATGCTTCTCTTAAGGGCTCCCCAAATTACTTCTTCACCCACATTAAGGGGCAAAATATCAACACCACAGTTTGGCTGCCAATGTTTCCTACTTAAAAAAAAAAAAAAAAAAAATCCCAAACCAAAGTGATTGCCCACACACCAAATGACATTACCTGTGAACCCTCCTCTCCAGTGCGCGAGGTGGCATAGAGCAAATTCAACATTGTCTAATGCGATGGAACTTTTGTTACTAGCAACAGAACACACAAGAGGAAGGAGCCCCTTCACTCGGGTCTCGTGTTGTGAAGCATGGTTGAAGGCGAGCTCGCTTTGGGTCCCGCTCCCGAGGCGGTTCTCAGTGGGTGAGCAGGGCCAGAGCTGCAGCCCAGCATGGCTCGCGGGCAGGGAGCGAACGGCTCCTTAGGAAGGTCCCCAACAACCAACTGGGCGTTTGTTCATCCAGGGGACGGAAACGCGGGGGCTTTAATGGGTGCACCCAAGTGCCTCTCACAGGCAATATACCCAGGGATCTATACTGACTCAAGCCAGCAGAGCTTGCAAAGCTGCACTAAGAATAGGGTTGTTTTGTTTTCCAAACTGTGCCGGAAGTACAGCAGAAAGCACCCATGCATATATATGTGTGTGTAACTACACATATGTGCATGTATATAACTGGCAAACAAACACACTATATGTATTAAAACTGGGCAACACACATATGATACTATAAAGCCCTAAAAAAAGACTATCCCAAAGAGTTTTGGAAGCAGAGGCAGAGCGCGTGTGTGAATGCTTTCATGTGCACTGGATATACGTAAATAACCAGTCCTTTTATGTGAGCATACCAGAGCCATTTATAATGTTTTCCATGCCATAATCTTAAATTCATAGCTGTTTTCTATATAATCAAATGCTGTAGCATTGTCATTAAAGACATTCTGATGCATCAAATAGCCTGCAGATGTTTTTTTTTCCTCTCTCCAGATCATGTGACACCTATGGTGCCACTCGAGACAGCAGTTGAGTCAACAAGCAACACGCTCCCACCAAGGTGGGCTCTAAATACAGCCCAATTCCAGCTTGCTCCCAAACTGCACCCTATGCAACGCCCACCCCAGGCCAAGCCGTTCCCCCAGGAACGCACCACGGCAGTAACCATGGCTACTCCGTCACTGCCCTCCATGACGCAGGGCCCTGGAAGAACAGCTCCTAAGGGCACTCAAGAACGTCACTAAGTGAAGCGTCTGAGTGCCACCAGGACACACTGGGCATTAAGTCATTCCTTGCAGTCATTTGCATGTCAAAGTTCCACATTTCTGATCAAAGCTAGCTAAAATTCAAGCCAATGCAGGCCATCTTCTCCCCTCTTGAATATAACACAAGTAACAACTCTGTGTATGCTGCAAAGCGGTCCCTGTTGATTAACGAAATATTTTCCTACAAAAAGCTTCAGTGAAAAACACCAAAGCACCACACTGAGCTTTAATTTTAAAACTAGTCTACATGGAATGGCAAGAGGAAATGCTAGAGGAATTAAACAGAAAGGATCCCAGTCTGTAAGTCATCTTTAGCTTTTGACTTCCTCATAAAGGTGTTTCATATGTCTTTTCAAGACAGGTTATATTTGCATTAATGCTTTTTCACTATGTTAATTACCAGGGGTATAATTTTAAAGATTGTATCCAGATAGCAGAGGAAAACACAGTTGTGCTTAAATTTGTCAGCTGTGCAATAGCTTGCCCTAATTTTAGACTATCAACTCTGGAGACCTGCTCAAAGAGCAAGTCTGGTAGACTTTTTAATGGAGAAAATCTGAGGGCCCCCGGGACCCATCCTGCCTCCTGATTCGGTGGGAGATCCCAGTGGCATTTGCTGAAAGGATCCCAGAGACAGAAAAATGACATCTCGCTAAGTACTAGTGATTTACATCCAAATATACTTCCTTCCACAGATAGACTGGTTACCTCGTCAGGATTTTAGCAACAGGAGAGCAAATTTTGAATATCCTGGTCCAAAACTGTGTGCCTAATGAGAATGAAGGAGCACTAATCTATATAAATAGGTAAGTTACCCACCCAAAACATGTCATTTAAAATGGAGATGCTGACACAGCCCTAGATACAGTGCTTCTGAGCAAGGACTGCATCATTTTTCAATTAAAGATCCTTGTTTCCTCTTGCAGAGAAACCTCTCGAGAAATGTTTCCTGCGAGGGCAGACACAGACAGAAAGCGACTCTGTCTGTCGGCTCCCAATTAAAGGCTATGGAAGATGGATTGGAGGCAGCGTCACCACCTAACAGAGATCAGGTAACAACAGTGATTTACACAGCCAGATAAACACATATTCAAGTGAGGGAAAAGGGAACACTGTGAGCTAAAGGCTCCACCGCTCACTCCCTAGCCCCCATGTCCTGCTCCTCCACGGATTGTCTGGTTGCAGTGAGGCGCTCGGAGACACATTTGACCCAGCCGCCTTTGGAGACCAGCTTGGCCTGTCACACGTTTTGCATCACACTGATCTGCCTTCTCGCTTCAAATACACTGACACATCTTTCTGAACCACGGGTCTTATCTATCCTAGTGGAAACCCGTGCAACGTTACCCAGTGCCCCTTGTTGCCTCACTCCTTTCTCCTGTGGAGCCCTTGCTTCCCAAGTGCACTGCAGGATCAGCCCTCCAAACTCCTACATGAAGCCAAGCTCTTTCCGTTCTACCTTTCTGAATGGCAAGTACGGGATCCACCTGTATCAACAGCCGTATGTGCTGTATGCTCCAATCTGGAGGAGACAGCCCTAAAGAAAAGGAGCTCCCCTTTCATAGGAGCATCTCAACAAGATGCGCTTTGGGTGGGAAAAGAATAAGCAGTGAGTCTGCAGAATATGCTAACCTAGGACTAAGCAAGGACAATTTGATAGTTCACTCCAGAGAAGCTCCATCGTTGGAGGTCAGCACCCTCGGGATGAGACGAGACGCCTGGGCCAAGGATCCTACAAGTTCCAATCCTGCTGAGCATCCTCAGCTCCTCCTGTCACTGATGAAACCTGGGAACACTGAGCACAATTTACGAAACCACCAACTTCCTGCACAGGCGTTTGGCACCTGCTCTTCCCCTGGCCTGTTCTACTCAGAGGACTTTTTGGTCTGAAAAATGCTATTTTGTTTCAAGTGGGGACTCCAAATCTTCCAGGGTCCTATTGAAAGAGATCTAAAAGATCCTGCCTGTCTAAAGAAAGGAAGTTCCTAGTTGTCAGTTAAACAAAGGAATAACGCACAGCCTCCTTTATAGTGTGTACTTTACCTGTCATCCAACAGCCCATTATCATGTCACGGCAGAGTGCACTTTTCCACAGGTCACTTTGTTTGAAATGACATGGATAATGCACATGTCAGCGAGCTGACAGTCCCGACCGTCCTTCAGAGATAAAACCCGCCAGCCGAGCGCCTGTTCTTATCTGGGGTACATGCCTTGGCCTATCATCTAAGTCAGGCAGAACATGATTTCTCCAGAGAGCACTTTTTTCATTTCCTGATTTTAAGAAAATCAAATAAGCACCATTTGTCTTCATCTGAATATGCTTGACCTGCTCAAATGATGATGTCTCGCATTTTATAACAGGCTACATATGCTGAATTCAAATTAACAGCAGAACAAGGCCTTCAGATCTCTACCTCAGCTGCCAACACGGCCTGAACAAACACGCCAGAGTTAGCAATCGCCTTTTAGACTCGGGTCTGAGCTATAAAACTCAAAGCTGGGTCTGGTCCTGGGGTTTGAACAGCTCTAAATTACTAGGGATATTTGGATCTGCACTTAATCCCATTTCATTAGGGGGGAAGACAAAATATAGATCACACGGATGAAATCCAGGGCTGGATTTTCAATCTTTCCTACCCAAGCACTGGGATACTCTGTGTGAGGTACAACTGGAATGTCTCAGATCGCACCACCGAAACCACCCCAAATAGCAAAACCTGCACCCCCAAAACTGCCTATTTGCCTCTTCATATAGGAGTGCCACAAGAGAAGAACATCCCCTATTTACAGTGCTAAGCTCTGCCACATTTGGCATGGCAGGAAATTATACTTTTAGTTCTAGGAGCCATAAACATAGGGGCTGAAATTCAGTTTATCATCTTCCACTGCAGAAGGAACATCCTGAAAATGAATAATCACTTCACAAGATGGGATTTAATGGTATTGCATTAAAAATTCATATCCAAAAAATGCAAGTTAATTCTGTGCAAAAAAACAAGAACTCCCTTTTCTGTTGTCACACACTGATTAACTCCAGCGATTAGTTCCCTTATGAAAGGGAAATCAGTGCAGTTCTAAGTAAACAGTGGTTCTTTAACAGAGTTAGCAAATTATTAAGAGATGCAAGAAAAAAAAAAAATCTCTACTTGGGAAATAACTAAAAGCTTAAGGGCAAAGATTTGGCAGTCGCATACAGAATGGCTTGAAAATTTCCTTGGCTTCCTACTATACAAATCCCGTGTTGAACTGATCGAGTTTATGAAAGGCAATTTCTGCACTTGTTGTTTCCTTCTGGATTTCACAAAATATTTATTCTCTGTGGCATTAGTCGCACAGCAGCACAGCCCACTCAGTTTAGCTTAAAGCTAGTTAACAGAATGCCTCAAACTCTCAATAACGCAGCGTTCCTCAACCTGTTCTTCTGGCATCTTGTTAGACCCCCAGCTTCTGCCACCACTTCACTCAGTTAAGAGAGGAGGAAAAAGCAATTTCATTGTCAAGATATCTCTTAAGGTTCAACATATGAATGGAATCACAAAATTCCAACCTGGAAATAAAGTTAGAGCAGTTTTTCCTTCAATGATTATTTCATTTCAGCAGATAAGGAAGTTAGAGGTCAGTCTGTTCATCCATAACAAAATGTAAGATGAAAATGCAAAGTGAATATTAGTTCTTCATTACTATCAGCCTCCTAAACAATAAATAGCTTTACAGACCAGTGCCTCTGTCTTCTCTTCAGCATCACAATCTTCTTTTTCCCACTTAGAAACCCACAGTTATTGAGAATTATCAGCAAGATGTGTCACTTAATGTACAGTTTCCAAATGTTGTTTCTAAAAAAATACAATTCCTAACACTTCCATTTGAGTCTGAAGAACCTTGCTTGTAGTTAAGCAAAACGGACAAGTGCATGGTTAAATAACTGTTAAAAAGTGAAAATGTGAGGCTTGTAAAGGTATTCCCTTGTGTTATTAAACTGCCAGCACTTCCCAAGGGAAAACGCAGCCACAAAAAGGGTTGGTAGTCAAAATGGTGTTCATAGATAACACATGCACAAACCCTGGATCAATATGCTTGAAAATGGATTGTACAGCCTCCAGAATGTTCCTTGGAATACTCTTGCCTCACAGGTCTCCCCCAAAAGCAAATCAAAGGGAACCAAGTCTTTTCTTTGTATAGAGCTGTACTGCATCAATCCAAAAAGAAACTTTGAGCAAGTAACAGCATAACAGGAATAAGTGAATCCAGCAACATATTATTGTACCCACACCAAGCCCGTTTCTTACCTTTTCTTCTTGGTCACTGTCGCTATCGCACTGAAACAGAAAAAGAAAAAAGAACAGGTAAGAGAAAGTTGCTAAAGCAAAAAAGCAAAGATTTCTCCAAACAAGATGGATGAAATACTCATAAGTCCTGTGGCATCAACTCCAGCTCCTTCAGGGAAAACCACAATTACTGTACAGGAGGGAAACTCTGCTTACTGTAGAAGATAACACATTACTATGTTTTCAGTGCATTTTTTTTCCCCATGATTCAACAAAATGCATTTGCAATGCCCTCTGCCAGGCCAATTCACATAAAAGGGAGCTGATGGTGCACAAGGACATTTATACTCTAAAACTGGATCAGGGAGGAAGAAAAACAGTATTAGAGGGTTGTTTCTTTTTCTTTTGCATTGCTCATGCTGGCTGCCAATAAGTTAGCTTCAAAGGCTTCTCACATAGGAGGAAATGGAAATAATTCAAGTTTGCCCATCCCAGAAGAGAAGCATTTACAAGGCTATCCTCTCACTCCAGCAGTACTTGGAAGACTCACCCTGCATCGTTGCCTACAGCTGTTCCATTAAAGAATCAGACTGTAGTGACACCAAGAACATGCCAAATTAATGGATTCATTGAGATTTCCTAGAGTAGCCCCAGTAACATAGTAGACATTTATAAGAGTGTATAATTTTGATCATTAATACAAAAGGCTCTTGCTAATTATCAAGTGCCAAGGGTCAGTTTTTTAATGGCTTACAGTATTGAAGAAATACAATAGAAAAGCAGAGGAATCACAGATGATGGTAGAGAAACATCAGAAGTCTGGGCCACGCTCAGGCTTGCTAAAAGTACCCGAAGAGCGCTGGAAATGGGTGCGCGAGGACACTGCAACCAGCAGCTGCTCTAATTTGGCACAGATTCTGACTTATCCCACCTAATTCTGAGTAACAACTGAGGGGTTGCGCTCAGCAGCAGGGCATGAGAATCACCTGCAAACAGCCTCCACCCCTGTGGGACTGAACTGCCTCCACCCTTCAGGGACCAACTCGCACCTCGGCAAGTCTCAGATGCTTCAAAGGGGAGCAGAACGTCACCCAGCAGAACCAGGCTTCCTCCCACCCACAGCTAGATCTCCATTTAGGTCCCTAACTAAAATCCAAGCAACATTTCTTTAATCACTGAAATGATTTACACACCAGTAGTTGCACTGAAATACTCCAGTAGCTTAAAAAAATGAAATGGAGCACAAAGGTGTGGCAGTTTGAGCTCAAAATTTGAAACCCTCATGCAAGGGGTACTTCATAAACAGTCAGAAAATGGTACTTTTTAGAACAACTTTCTTGTATATAATGTACTTATACCCTCAGCCTCAAGAAGTCACACATGCTGACTGCAGCACAGCTACATATATGAAATTTGGGGATGCAGATAGCATTTGCTGGCAAAGCAAGACTCCTGTTTACAGATTTCCATCCATGAAATTCAGAGCACATCACAAAATTTCCATTCCCTATCCCCATTTTCAGTTTGCTAGAAAAACTGAGCTGTTGGGATGAATTCTTCCACCCTTTCATTACTGCCAAGGCCCAATGTGACAGCAAGGACTGTGCACCCTACAGACTGGGATGAGCGCACTATAGGGTATTGAGGAGACACCTCTCATGTCCAAGCAGGGAGCCCAGAGCCAGTTGCTCCATTTCTTTGCCCCTCTTGCTGCCGACAACCTGGGAAGCAGCCTGGGGCTCTGGGGTTTCTGCAGCGCTGGAGGTACCAGGGGGAGCTGGGGACTTGCCAGTGGCAAATCTGAACCTGCCAGCGACGCCGTTACCCCGACTGGCACAGGGCAGCAGAGGCGTTGCGCAGAGGGGCCTTGCTGCTGAGCCGGTTCCAGCAAAGCGTTAAGCCTCGCGCTCGCCGGCAGGCCAGTTCTAATTTCAAGGTCCGCTTAATTCCACATCAAATAATTACTGCCATACCCAGCAGCACCTTGTCTCCCAAGTTAAGCATATGGCGGAGGAGCGAGACCTACTGGTGGCCATTACGGCAGCAGCACGGGTGCCAAGCTGATTAGAAGAGCTCGGGCCTCCCTCGCCACGCGGCCGGGACTGGCAGCGGCTCCGCAGCGCGGCCGCTCCCCAGCACTGCTGAGGAGGCTGCGTGGCTCTGCTGATGCCCTCACGGCCCCGCTCGGGCCCGTGCGGCCCTCGTGGCCCTGCCAAGGCCCGCACAGCCCTCACTGCCCTGCTCGTGCTCCTCAATTCCCGCCCCGACGACAAGCCAGCGCTGTGAGCGCCATCCAAGGTACAGCTTGAGCCCTCCGTGCCAGCCCCTGGCAGAGACGGATGATAGTCAAAGCCCTTCAAGCTCATAAATTATGCACAGGCAATAAACGTTTCTGCTGCTCGCCTAGTCTGGCTCCGGACATGCTCCGCAAAACGCCAGGGCTCCCGCGCGCCACACGGGGCAGCCCTTTCCCCACACAAAGAGGGTCTTGTTGACGGGCGCAAGGGAAGGGAAGGTGCCCCGCGCTCTGGGAAAGCAGCCCTGGCCCAAGAGCACAATTGTGCGCAGAAGCTTTGCACACACACACACAAAATAAATAAAAAAAATGTAAAAATAAAAAGGAAGAGGCTTTTGCCCTGCTTTGGGGGTCCAATGGCATTCAGTACATACAAGTGCCACACAGCATCACATGTGGATCTGTGTGTACATAGCCTGTTCAGATGAATTTTCCAGGCAGATTACAGACACTCATTTCCTCTGCGTCCTGGAAAGACTCAGACAATTTATTTGCCAGGTAGCTACAGGAAGATTTGCAGGAGAAGGAGGTTTGCAGGGCACTTGTATTATCTTCCTCCTGCTGAGCACAAGCCTGCAGGTCAGGTACTCCAAGCATCTCACTTGCACCCCAATCCTCCAATGGTCCCAACTCATTTTTGGATGCCCTTTTTTTGCACCACAGACTGCACCAACCACCACTTGTGGGGAGCAGGGCCTGGAAACCAAAGCTCAAAGCCCTGAATTCTATCACCCCAAAACACTGCTCACCTTTGCAAACCCAGCTCTGCATTGCTTGCTACCTTTGCTCTCTACTCCACAAATAGGAGGAAAAACTCTGCTGCCCAGGGCCACTAAGTCAAATAACTTACGTGCTTTGAGATTCTTCGAGCAAAAGCTCCATGAAAACCCATTAAACGGGAACAGAAAAACCATGCTGTCTTAAACTCATTCAAGTTCACTACACAACCCTTGGCAGCTTGATTATGGTTCTTTTAACTGATGCTTTTCACTGTACTAATAACCAATTCAGCTTTTCTTTGGCTAACAAGTTAGACAGTCTTGTATTTTTTAAGGATTCAAACAAGTCTAGCGATACTTCCAGAAGGAAACTGCACCAGGAAAGGTGATCCCATGTACAAGTCCAGCCCAAATGTTTTGTCCCAGTCCTGTCCTGTTTTGGCACTTAAGTGACAGAAATACTTTGTGCTGGCCTGCTGCAACGGGTGGTAATTACAAGAAGAGTTTTCCAGTGTTCTTCACACCCCGTGTCAGAAAGCCAAGGTTTGGTGCACACGCTGCATCTGAATATTCCGCAAAAAATCAGAATCCAAAATGTCATTCACAGGTAGCACGACCTGATTTTTGGATAACTCACTAGCTTCACTGGCAGCTGCAAGGGATAAAGTGACAAATTAGGACAAGGTGGCTACAGGCACATACTAGACTGGAAGAAGTAGAGGGTTTTTCCTCCCATCCTCAAATGCAAGGCATTTACTGCCTCCAGACTGAACAGAAGTCACAACTGATTGTAGTCAATCCAGGCCAGGCTGAAAAGGACCCAGAGCCAGATTTGCAAATGCTGGCCTACAGTGTCAAAAAATAAAGCAGCCAACCAAACAGCCCTCGGCTCCCATTTAGGCACCGAAATGAGAGCCAGATTAGCAAAACTGCTGAGCACCCCCAGCTCTCGTTAAGCCATTTATGGCCAGAGTTTCAAATGAGCGTGGCACGAGATGCCATGGGCCCCTCCCAGGAAGCAGCTCTTGAAATGGCTATTTTGTGGGTTTGAAAGTCTCATACAAGGCAGAGGGGACTCCAGCAGTATTCCCAATGAGGCGACAGCGCTGCAAACTAAACCCAAAGCAAGTGACAGAAAATTCAACTCAAAACTGTCTCCATAGAGAAAAGACACTGGGCATTGAGTGCTCAGGCACCACAATCGGTAACCCAAACACTTGTGTTTTTATGCACATTATGTGGGTTTAATTACTGCTACTTTTTGTAGCAGGAAGCAGAAAAACTGAGGATTGGGCTACTGATGGTCCCAGGTCTTCTGCCCCAATGGGAGAGAGCACTGCATTAAAACACAGCGTATCACCCACAGGATGGCACTGATCCTAATGCCATGTCTCCAAAAAAAAAAAAAAAAAATCAGTCACCCCGCGAGGTTACAGCTATAATTTGTGCTATTTTAATAGCTTGAGAGTCAGGTTCAAATCATGCTGAGCAAAGGCCCCTGCCACGGCACTAGCTCATTCAGGCTGAGGCAACACTGTGGAATTCTCTGTACCTTGCTGATTGAACACATTCTTGTGCAAAAAGTGGCAATCATTGACTACATCACGTACAATGACATTGAGGAGGGCATTGTTCTCTATTCTGCTCAATGGACTTTGCTGGAACAGCTATTTCATATCTCGGATCCATTTATCATTGCCACCAAAGGAGTCAGCGCTGCTGAAACGCCAGCGCTGAACAAAGTGATTCTACTCATCTGTCTGCTGAAAAGAAATCTGAAGAAAATGAGGGAAAACCCAGACCTCAGCCATGTTCACACTGACATTTACAATATTCTTGTCCATCTATCCACCAGTGACAAACTGACAGCCTCAGAAAGGGCAAAGATGATATTTGAGCTATACAATTAGACCTTTGCTTCTAAGAAAAAAGGAGAAAAAACATCTCCTAGATGAAAGGAGACACAGACAGGGAATAAATGGGCAATTCTCTAATTGATGAAGTGGAGACAGGGAAAGTCACAAAGAAGCTAAGAGCACTATCTTCATGTTTTCTTTCCCATCTCTGACTTTGCCTCTGAGTTGAATTCAGCATGGAGCCCTTTGCCAAGGAATCCTACACTTGGCATCTCACAAATTGGTTCACATCACAGTCTGCTTAGCAATTCTTTACCATTATTCAGAGTGATTCAGTGCAGGGTACGACTCCGAAACAGAGATGGTCGAGAAGTTTAAGGTCTGCTTTCTCAAAAGCCAGAATTATGGATTATTCACATAAAAGTTCCATTTTACACAAATTACCTTAGTCTGGACAAAAGATTGCACAGCTGACCTCTAATCTGAATTCTATTTTATCCAAACTACTTTGGTTCAGATGAGATATATCAGCCTTGGACATTTAAAGTTATCTTGGTCCCTTAGACAAAAAAAAAAACAGAACTTAACTTCTACCGCTCAAGGCAGGAAAACAGAGCTCGTGGCTCCTCCTAGCTCCATCATCAACAAAACAATGGTTTGATATGAAAGTACACTTTTAACATTAAAATAAAAATAATTTTAAAAGAAACTGTAGTACACATGATAATGTAGATCCAACCCAACTATTTCCAAATTACAGGAAGATGCTCCTACCAGTTTCACTAGATTAAAGGGGCTTTCCCAATGCAGCATTAAAGCTAACGATGCCATAAGTTACTCGCATCAGCATCCTCGGAAAGAGTCTGCACAAGCCGAGCATCCTAATTCCATCAGACTAGCAGGGAGCTTAGCAACCACTGGACATATGAACAGCCTCATCTTCATTTCAGGAAGTCGTTCTCCTTCGGAAGGGAAGGACGAGCTCCTGGCCTCGGTTCCCCACCTCTATGCTCCTTCTCCTCCCGAGAGCCCTCAGGCTCCACAGATTTGCTGCCTTATCATCTGCCTTTCAGGCCATACACAACGTGGTCACTTTTAGCATCCTCTGAAGTGACAAATAGTTTGTCAGAGCTGAAAAAATAATGGTAAATAATAATAATGTGCATTTAAACTGTTGGACTAAGTCATTAGCAAAGAATTAAACTAATCAGTGTTTAATGAAGTCAGTGCCTGGCAGTGCATTAGCCAGTGTCTTAGTGTAAGAAAGGATTCCTATTATTCAAACTTCCCACTCTTAGCTTAAGAGTTCAGTTTGGGATTTGAGTCTTCCAGGTGCTTGTAGGCTAATGAAATCAAAATATCCTGATGGACAAGAAGCAAAGCATGTTATGGGTTAAAATAATACAAAAATCTATTTTTTCCACTGTGTTGTGATCCATAAAAATCACCCTGAGCCTTTCCTCTTTCTTCTCTGCCTGTGAAGCCAATTGCTTTGATTGCAGTGATATGAGCTTGCTGAAATGACTTGCCCTTGCTTGTGAAGCAAATGGAACATGCTAATAGAACTTATCGCATTACCCGATGCAAAAGTGCCATAGCTCATTACTTTAAGATAAAAGGATATCATTGCAGACGGGAAGCAGAATTGACTTTCTGAGGCCCGACTTGATGATGATTTAATCAACTGCTCTCTTTCACTTCTCATCTCTGCGCCTGTCGGTTTCACAGGTGCTGTTAAATGAGACACTCAGAAAGTGAGCGGAGGCAAAGAAATTGCTGTCATTACTTTTCAAGAAAGGAGGTATGCAAATTCTCGACAGAAAGATTGCGTTCATAATGGGCCTGGTAAAATACAAGGATCATGCTTGACAGGTGAGGGCAAGTCATTTGTACGTCCTTAAAGTGAAGCAACCATCCTCATTTAGAAATTGTGCTCGATAAGAGAAGCTACACATGAAAACCATGCAATGCTGGGAAGCAGCAGGCAAACCTTACGAGGCTTCGCTACCGCAGACCCGGCTTCGGCAGGTGCCTGGCAGGCCTTCACACACGGCTCTTCCAGGCTGCCAGATGGCCCAGTTTTGACCTCAGTGTCTCAGAGAGCTCCTCTTAAGTATCTTTTTTAATGCTGTCAGCTTGCCTGTGCAGAAGTGGGGTCTGAGAGTTTCTTCCTTTCTTCATCATTGTTGCCAGAAATAGGAATAGCAAGACAAAAAGCTAAGTAAAAATGGAGCTAAGTTTGAAAACGGAATCTATAGGTGGAGGTAATAGCTCATTTTCTTACACACATCACTGAGTATTACAAATCTCAGCTCAAGAGCTTGTGGTTCATCCAGCCAAGCAAAAAGCAAAGAACAGTATCGAGGAGGCTCATGCAGGGAAGCAAGGAGGCCAAGAAAATGCTCCATGGAAGACCCCCGATATTCCAAAATTAGGAGTAAAAGATAGAACAATAATTGACAGGACGAATTACGCAAAGTTTAAAAACACTTGTAGACCTTGGAGGGCTACTGAGCTGTTTCGATCATTTTAAATGGGGAGGAAGAATACAAAGCTCTTCCTGGTGTCAATCAGGTTCTCAATGAGAGCTTGACAGCCAAGCACAATTAGCAGATTGCTCAGGCACTCCACTCTAGGCAAGGTACAGATAAAATAGCTGGCCATAAAGACATCAAAGTTTTGCCTCAGACAAGTGTGGGGTTACTACAGAATTAATGCCATGGATGTTGAGGATTTAATAGGAACAGATAGGAAATACTGTCACGAAGAAAGTTTGTTACGATGGAAAAGGTTTTAAGAGGAGCCACTGTTTTAACTTATTTACATACACTCATTTTAAGATTTTAAGATATTCTTTCTTAGGACACACAACTCATTTGATCAGAGCTTCTGTGTTTGCTCAGGAAATGCAACCAGTGAATTTATTGACTGTCCCTATGTCTAACGTTCTTGGCCACTCCGTACCTAAGCAAACGGTAGTGGCCTTGTAAAGATCCTATGGATCTGTCTCATCTCGCAAAAATCACCTCTTTGCAGGTTGAAAGTGAGAGGAGCAATGACTCTCACTAGGCCCTGGAAAACCTGGCTCCTTGGCTGGCTCTCAGAATCCTACCTCAGACAAGTCACTTAGCCTGTTCCTCTACCAAACCCTGACTTCCCTTTTCTTTGGTTTATAAAACAGTGAGCTCTTCAAGATCAGGCTGCTTTTTACTACATGTCTTTATAAAGGGCCTAGTGTAACAGGGTTTCATTCTTGGAGAATTTTGGTGCTTGTAGAAGAAACTACAAATATGAAAAAAGCATTAAGACTTGGATCAGGACCTAGTCACAACACATTTTCAATATATATATCTCATCTTCCATCAACTGAATTGCCTAATCTTCAGCAAACCATATTATTTCAGCTGAGAATTCCTCTTATTTTAAATAATGCATATGTACACGAGGACAAAACAATAAAATATCAACATTGCACAGGGATCATCGCCGTCTTTCACAGGCTGCCACAGTTATGAGCACAAAATGGCTGCATCTGACGAGATGTTCGGTTGACGTGCAAGATAAACGAGTTGTAGAAATCACAGCAGAAACAAAAAATAATAAATAAAAAAGCCAGCTCTTCTCTTTCCTAAGCAACATGAAGCTCTTTAGCTTTTCCATTCTGTACCTTTACACTATGCTAAGCAATTTAACCTGAATTGTATAAATAATAACAATAGTAATCCTCCCCCAGGAAACCCAAAACAATTGATCCTCAGGGATGAGACCTTAACAGCTGAACCATAAACCTCTGAACATTGCATTTTAATGGATACTAAACCACTCTTAACTAAGCTACATAAATATAACCTGAAACAAAAAGATTTGTTTGTTTTGTAAGCTGTTTCTCAACTCTCAAACACGTTCCTTGGTCATAATGCCAGAAAACAACTCGGGCTGCACACTCTGCCTGGCCTACGTTCTGCTGTCTGCCTCTTTTCCACTCTTTGTTTTATAGTTTATTACTTGAACAGTTGTTATTATTATTATTATTATTTATTGCTGCCTTTAACATTTTTTGCAAAATTCATACATTGTCATACTAGACCGGAAGGAGGATGAGGATTATCCTAAGTCTAAAGCAAGTAAATATAAATTCTAAAGACAATAGTCCACTCCGGCCTGCTGCCCTCAAATTTCCTGTTGACACACACTGCGCTATAATTTGGATTTTGCAATCTCTTATTAGAAAACAAACGCATTTTCTAATAGGGATTGAAGTGAGACCCTCTGTGCCCATATTGCCCATGTCGATACTTCTAACCGGACCTTTATCCTGGGGACTTCTCCACCTCTCCTTTCCTGAGGGCTTCTCATAGACAGACCTAAACCGGGGTGTCCCTCCTCTTTTTTTTTTTTTTTTTTAAAAAAAGACTCTATTAGGCCAACATTGCTCTTGACAGCACTGATGTAACAAATCTGGGACTCTCAGCACTAAGCTGTGAGGCTACAGTTACAGGGAAGAGACAGAAGATTTGGGATAAGACCCAAATCTCATCTTCGGCAATGACAGCTCTGTACAGAAATACTCACTGTGCAAAACAAGACCCCCAGTTCACCAACCCTGCACTTCTAGCCGTGCTGCAAGAAAAGCTTTTCCTCCACTGCTGCATTAACCTCCCACCAGAGCAGGGTGATCAAGCCCTTGTGTCACAAATGATATCACTGACTCTATGGCAGTTAGCAGCAGTGGCAAATTACCTGGCACAGCCAAGGCAAGGCAATGCTTTAAATAGCTGCCTTTTAGCACAGTGCTCAGAAATTAACCGTGTCCAGATGAGTCTCAGAAAATGCAAGAGTTTTGCCAGCAACAACTGTGTCTGACCACGGCGGCAGCTAGCGCAGCGCCGAGCGCCAGAGACCAACGGCTCCTCCTGCGGCTGCCGCAGGGCCCAGACTTCGCACTGGTAAAAAGCATCTCTTCCAAAGGGAAACCCCATGGAAACGCTAGGAAACAGCCAGAATATAAAACAACGGACTTCCCATTAAACATTTGCTAAGAAAGGAGGGAGATGCCGAAACCGCAGGGGATGCTTGGACAGAACGAGTCTGTCTTCCAAGACCACCAAGGAAACCACCAGGCAGAAGCTTCGTATCTCTTATCCTCGTGGTCTTTCTGCCCTCATCCCCAGGACAAGAGCCTTGGAGGAACAAAGTTCACACGGGTTTTCTCTCCGCACGTTCCCAGCAAACCACCCGCATCTTCGCACAACAGAGGATCTTTAACCTGCTCAGCACGAGCTCTACCATTTTAAGACAGATTACGGAGGGAAAGGATATTTGCAGCTTGCTCTAGAGACATGCG
>NW_028288552.1:112500-137500 GCF_059628265.1 Tinamus guttatus | reverse complement strand
AGAAATCTGCACTGTCCTTCATACAGTCTCCTACTCATTCTTCATTTTTTATTTCATTTTTGAGGGGCCTCATATAAAATAGTGCACTCTTTCCAAGGCACCGATTAGCTGTTGGACCTAGAGAGCACTTGGAGGTTTTAACACACCCTGCCAGGCTGCGCTGCTGAATTGTTTCACAGCACAAGGACCTCATTAATGGGCTTCCATCATTGCCCCCTACATCAAGGAAAGGTGGGTCAAAGGAACATAAGGGCAAGTGCAGTAACTTTAGACATGTTTTAAGCATTTCTACCCACACTACCCAAGAAGATTTATTTAAAAGATGTGTTAGGGCAAGAGACCACATATAGAATCACAGAAGATGAGATTGGAAAATACCCAAAGAGGTTATCTAGTTTATCACTCTCTCCAGCTATGATTGACAGTATCTAAAATGTGTATCTGTTCATCCTAAAACTTGGGACAAGTTTACTAAAGATGTCAGTAGAAGAATCCCATTCTTGTCCACAGAGTTGTAGCTACTCTATTTCAGGAGAGCATGTGTACTTTGTTTACAACGCAGATACCTTTATAGCCATGTATATGGATTTCCAATACCTGTTGTCATGTAAAGCCTCTTTGGAAGGACTGCTGACTGAGTAAAGTACTTTTGAATCCTGAGTCCCCTGAATTAGTGAAACAGCTTTAGATAATTGCTGCAGGTGAAAGAAGAGGGACAGAAGCTGCGGATTTTCATAGAATTAATTAAATATATATATGCATGGAAACTTCAAAATTCGCTGAAAGGTCAAAGAGCCCCCCTTTTGATCTAATAGCAAGACAAGTGAAGTGGTAAGAAAAAAAAAAGTATAAAAAGAGCAAAAGATTTGGAATCCAGACAGACATCAAAGATCTTATAGCTTAACTCTGAACTGGATGTGCAAAACTGAATGGATGCTTTATCAGAGCATTTGGGATAGAGATAGGCCTTTACACACACATGTAACTTGTGCAGCACGTCTTCTCCAGAAAATCTGAAAAGGCAATTCTGTCTCCTTAAGGTGACCACCCTAATTAATTATCCTTTGGAGTGGTCCCTATTTTACTGTTGGGGAAATTGCAGCAGATCTGGTCATGCCACAGGAAAAAATATGGGAGATACATAGCAACACAGCTCTTCCCCCATCACAGTATATGTTGCACAGGCTGTACAGGGAAATACAAAGTAGTATTTTGCCCAATAAAATGTAATTAATGTCAGAGAAACTGTCGTCTTTTCCCTTTATGCCTGAGAGGTCTCTCATGGTTTGTGCTTCATCTGCAGAGAAGAAGGAATTACATTGGCTAGAAGAGGATTGGGCAAGCAAAGGAAGTGGAAGAAAATAATCTCTCCACATAGCACAATTCACAAAATGAGATAAATAACTAGAAAATACCTTCTTCCCCTTTGCCTCCACCATGAGCAAAGACCTCGTTTTAGAAGGAGGCAGCCCAAGTTGCTGAAAGGGGAATAGAGATAGAGAGCAAATAGAAAGTATCTTGCACTGAGCTGGTCATTTGAGACTAGTAGGGTTTAATTGTTGGTATACTAGGGGGAGGTGGGAACCTAACCACGCTGATGCAGAATTTTTGCAGAAAAATCTTGAATGAATATTCTATTTCCAAGTCATTCCTGCCACCCAGAAGGGATATCTATTTCAGAGCCAGGAAAATATATTATAAAAATATATTATAAAAATATTAAAAATAAAAATATATTATAAATATATAAATATAAAAATATAAATAAATAAATATAAATATAAATAAATATAAAATATATTATAAAAATATTATATTATGACTTCTTTTTCATATGATGCATCTTATACACTAGTAAAAAGTATATTTATAGAACTTATTAGAGACTGTAAAGACTGTAAATCCATAAGCATGTAAAATACTAAGAAAAAAATAAGATGGGAAATCAGCTTGATATAGTGTTTAAAAGTGAGAGTTTGTGTGCTTTACTTGGCCTGCTGCACTTCTTCCTACTGATAAACAGAAGAGAGAAAGAAATCAAAAGAGGGGTGAATAGAAAATAGAATAAGTGGAAAGAAGAATAAAAGGAGGAATAAAAACAGAGTAAGAACAAAACAGAACAGATCGCTTTTGGCAAGTTTTATGCTTTAGAAGAGGATTGAGAGGATTAAAAGTTAAAAAAAAAAAAAAAAAAAAAGGAAATTCTAATATCCTAGAACATAAAAAAGGAGAACATACTAAAAAAAAGAATTATAATTACCTGGTAATTCTGGATTTGACATATTGGATGACACCATTAGTCTATCAGTTGCACATTCTGTGATAATGGAATTAAAGAAAAGATGAGCAAAATAATAATAATGCATCCACTCAACCAAACAAAGGAGAAAATGTTACTCCTGGCCCTTCAGCAATCAGTCTGCACCCTGAAGCATGAGGTTTTATTGGTGTTAACTTGCATGGAAAGATTACTAATAATCATAAAAAATTATGTCTTTTTTTTTTCTAATCGATCTTGGCATTTCACTTGGCTAGATGTTCTCCTGCATTGGGGAATCCCTCAGGTTGACTACTTGTGTTAAGCAGCCCTTGATCTCCAGAAAATGATAGGACAAAGACATTAAGCAGCTTTTTAATGGATAACAGAGAAGGATATTTTGTGTCCATTTCCCTACTTCCTTACCTATTTCTATTCTTAAAGTTCCATTACTCTTCTGTCAGTGTCATCATCAGCTTAAAGTCCTCTTTGAAATCAACATCTTTGTCCAAACTGTCTAGGTTTTAAACTTTGCAATAAGCATAGGAGGGTGTTTTGAAGTTTTCCTTCTAACCAATCATCCACAGACCACCAAAGATGATAAAGACGTGGTTAATGCCAACTCCCAAAACAATGAATCTGCTAATTCCTAGTGAAGAATGGAGGGTAAAGAGAAAACCTGTCTCTAATCAAAAGAGAAAGCAATTGATTTGAGAGCTACTTTTCAGCATGGTTTAGAAAAATATATATATATATAAAGAATATATATATATACACACACATATATGTGCATATACATATATATATGTATATATGAATCTGGATTTGTTATTGAACACAAGAGGTTATAAAAATACCCAGACTTGGTAGAAGGTTATGTGAGCTACTCAAAATGCAATTGGTGGAGAATGTTGCCAAGAGAACAACTACTGTCTCACAGACTGAGACCTCACAAAAAGTGTAAGTAAGTGGGGAGGAGTATGGCAAACTATTACAAATCTCTTTGCTCCATACGTACTAACTAGAAGGCTTTTCCCACATTTTGTTTGCACTACCTTCCTTTGCATTGCCCAGTAAATAATTGCTTTCTGGGGGTGCACACATTTTGGCTTTCTTCTTCTATTTTTCAGCAGTGTCATGTTGCATTATTACCTAATCTGTTTTAGCACACTCCATCTATATCACAGAGACTGACACGGCTGCCTTCCTACAAAAGTCCTTCTAGTGAGACCATGAGAGATAGCGCCAATGCCTTTAGAGTGTGGCTACATTACTAGGCGCTTACAAGCATCATAAATCCCAGAAAGTGTAAACACAGCTTCTCAGATCTACTAAAAATTAGTGAGTGACAGTGAAATGAAGAAGTGGAATCAACAGCAATCTTCTACTTGACACTTTCACAATTTCTGAAGCAACACTAAGAGAAATATACATATATATATATATGTTTAATAGGGAGTCCAAAGCTAACCCAATATTATCAGATTCATTCTTAATCAGTTCTCTCCTTCCCTCTCTCCAGCTATGCTGGCTATCTGCAGTATTTAGGACTAGAGGCGTGGACTGTGTGACATAATACTGGTTTTCTGTCTTTGAGAAGGTACCTATTACCTACACTCTCGCTTTCTTGGCAGCAGAGGAGAACCTTCACATCACATGCACTGTTTTGTAACATAAAGAAGATGATAGGGTGAGAAAGAAGGATAGCGTAAGAGAAAGGAAGTAAAGGCAAGTAGACGAGTAAAGAAAGTGAAGAAATTACAGTAAATGTCTTTATAATATTTTGGCAAAATATCCTGGCTTCATAACTTCTCTGTTGTTTTTATGAATGGAAAGAGGGGGAAAAAAGCACTTATGAATAGTAAAAAACACATTTTTACTAGAAAATACTTAATTTCTTTTCCATATTAAAGTTGGAGACTCTCCAAACAAATATTTTGTGAACTAACCTAAAAGTTGTTTTTACTTTTTTTTTCAGTCTCCAAACAGCTTTTAAAGCTTGTGGATTTGGGCATCTTTCAAAGCATAAAATTCTTTTTTTGATAATATCAAAATGACAGCCTTAGAGGGTTTATTTAAAAGATGGGACTGCAGTAAGTAATGCGCAAGCTTCCCATACCATGCTGTCAGAAGGCCTCCATGGTATCTTACAACACCCTTGCTATTTCTTCCCTGACCCTCCTTTGCGTAGGAGCTGACAATCCTGCTAAATCATGTGGCAGGTTAGTGATGTGGGAAAATGTCAGCATATGATTACAATAAATCTCCAAACTCTGTTTCACTTTAAGTAAGCGACCCATTCAGGATTCAAATTTAGAAGCAGAGTTCAGGAAAGATGGAAGAGATACAGGAATTGCACATTCATGGGTTCGCCTGAGACATGAAACAAGGATGTACTCAAGGGCTCCACATTCCCTTTGGGTTTTCCATTGGTGAAGAAGAGAACAGAGGATAGACACTTGGTTTAGAGCAGGCACTTCAAGGAGGTGAAATGGAAAAAGCTAAGTTAAATCTGCTGAAGTCTAAGCTGTCTCAGCCAAATACCTGTTTGACCAGCATCTCCATTTTCAGTGGGGGAAGAGGAGGTGTGATAGAGAGGAAGACAGCTGAGTACTTTTCTGATAATACTTAGGGTTCCCATCCCCATCGCTTCCCCAAAGGACTTTCTACCTTGGATGTCTTTTGCTTATTCTACAATGCTTTTATCTTAATTTCCATCACTGATGTATATGAGCAAAATTAAGCATTAAATTAAAATCTTTTTCGGATTTTCTTCCAAAACCAATACTGAATTTTCTTCTTTGTTAAAAGATGTTTTTCTTAGAAAATTCTTTCTTCAAATCAATTTATTGGTTATAGTTACTAATTATTTAGTTAACAGCAAGAACTGCCGGTGTTTCTGTGAACACCATGAGGCACTACGCTAGCTTGTTTTCACATATACATCAATTTCAGCCGAATCCTCCTAAAGGCTGCTCTCCCTTGTAGGCATTTTAAGCCAAGCCATGTGTTCTGAAGACCTAGAAATCTGGAAGTACATGAGTGGGTCATAGATGCAGACATGGTCATAGCTAAAGCTGTGTTTAAATCAGCGATGACTAAAGACTAGAGCATAGGGTTGTATGCTAATACATAATAGCAAGGAAAGTAGCCTAGGTGGGATTGATAGGTAGGATGAGGTGACCTGCCCAGTGTTGGATGTGGAGACACACCTTCTTCCCTGCAAGAACGCATTTGCACAGTAAGTATGGAGAGCCCTGGAGGTAGTAGCTTAATGGTTGTGAACACAAAGGTCACTCTTACCAGCTTTTCAGAGGAGATGAATGTATTTTTTGGTAAGATGCAGGTGAAAGAAGCCTTTAGCTATGATGTCACCCATATGCTCTGTTTCTGTTTGTGCTCCTTTGGCCCTTGGAGAATAAGAGGCCTCACACTCTCTGGGCTACCTTCTTTCCCAATCTATGTGTATTGCAAATATTTTTCTAATTCAATTGCAGATCTGCTCAGGAAGTGAATAGTGTGTTTTGGTTTTAAATCTAGAAGCTACATGCTATAAAAAAAATAAAATAAAATACAGCACCACAGGGAGCCCAGCTGCCACATAGAAAGTTGATCTTTCTAAAACCCTCTGGCCTGGAAGAAAAAAAATCAGTTTAGACATTTTTATGGGATTTCTCTGGGTAAAGCCCACCTTCAAATCCTACTAACTTAGTATGTTTACATGTGTCAAATTTTCATTACATAATAAACAAAAACATGTGTACAAATCCTAAGAAACGAAAGTCAGATGGTTGGTAGACTATAGGGAACTGTGAATATTCAATTCCCTGCTGATATCTTTCCAGAATGTCACATCCAGCTGCAGATTTTGGCAACTACAGCCATTTCGCCATCCTCAAATAGTCCTTTGTATTTTACAAAATTGTGTTTTCTTCAACAAGACTGCATTTTTTTTTCAAAAACTGGATAGCTCCAAAAGACTGATACCATTCCTAAATATTGCTGGATTTCACTGTAAAATATTACTTCTTCTGTAATAAAGTAAAAGACACTTGCATGTGTTGATCTTTCCACATACATTAATATCAAATGTAGCGTGATTCCTCTTTAAACTACTACAGGAATAGGTCAAAAACATGCACTTTTGTGAGACTGTGTGGATATGACATAATTCTCATCAGCTGCAGAGGATGAAGAATAGGTGAATATGATGTATGGAAGTAACACAGACAGGCCCTGGCCTACAAAGAATAAAAAGCACAGACCCTTAGCCAGGCCTGCTGAACCAGGGGAGCAGAGGGATGGAGACACGGACATATAAAAGGAGAGACGGAGAGAGGCAGAGAGGAAGAAAGGGCTTTGAGAAAAGGTCTCATACAGAAAATCTTTACCTCATCCTCCAGCTAATGAAGCCAAGTTTGCATTAGCAGGTACCAAAAGGTAAAGGAGTAACATGTCTAACCTTAAAACAAGTGTCCTCAGACATCAGTGTCTCCTTTTCATGTAAATAACTGACAATGTCTTGTCCATCAGATATGAAAGTAGGAGATCTTACAAGTTTGAAAATCATCTCATGAGTACAAATACCAGAAAAAAGTGTAACGGTGACACAAGCTACTTTCAAAATGTCTTACAACAAAGGCCAAAGTGGGAAGGCTTTTTTTTTTGAAATAGGGAATTTTGGCACCTCAGTGTATTTTTGAGAAGTTGATACAAACAGTGGGGTAGGTCAATAGCACTAAAATGCTTCCTTTGGTTGGAACATCTTTCTGTCTATCTGCCTTGTATTTATTAGCAAGTGAACTGCTGCTTTAGTATATGCTTTCTCTACAGCTAAATGCATAAATGTGAGTAAAAAAAACTTTGTAAAAAGGTTAATCCATTTATAAGAACAAATTACTGAGAGTTCCTATTACCTCCATGCTATGAAATGGAGACTAGAAACTTGGCTCACATAATTGGCCTAAGTCAGGGAAACTTTGTGCTCATTACCACTTTTAACCAGGTTTTGACCTCTTGGAAATCTCCAGTTATAGCTGGGAGAGAAGCACAGTAAAGATTCAGAATCTAAATTTTCCGTAATTTCTCCCTGCACGGAGCATTATGGATCCTTCAGAGCACTTGCAAAAAGACAGCATAAACACCATTCATATAAAACAGCAGCAACGGATTCACCACAAGCTTACAGAAGCAGAGTAAGACTTTCCTTGCAGCACTTCCTCCCCTTGTCTAAAATCACTGATGTGCTGCCAAAAATTACCCCAGTACCCAATGTACAAGATCTTCATGCACAGACTGTGATGAGGTTCAACAGTCAGAGATCTGGCTAAAAAAGGAAACATCTTGCAGAACTCTTTAATCATCTCATCAAAATTGTGGATAAAGGATAGCTGGCTGAGTTGTCTTAACTGGACTATCAAAATATTTTAGACAAATTTTTTCTCAAAAAGATATTACCAGACCTAAGTAGTAATTGGTAAAAATTATAACTCTGCCACAGATTAGAACACTGAAAGATGGAAAATAGAGCAGAAATAATGCATCAAATTTCAGCATGGCACAAAGTTGCTCAGCTTATCTCAGGTTCCTTGACTGGCCAAGGCGTGATAACTGTCTTATCAGTTATATATATATATATATATGTATATAAAGGTGAATATTAGCATAATCAAAGAACAGATATCAATTTTTCACTTTCTCAGACAAATGGCCCTCTTTTAGATAAACATGCATACATTTTTTATTCATGTTTACATGTAGGGAGACATACCCCACTTACTAGCCTCTGCCTGCAGGAATAACTAAGCCATTTCATTTGCATGTAGAGATTTAATTTAAGTTTTGTAAACAAAACTGTAAATTGGAAAGACTGAAAAACACACTGTTATTTCTACTGAATGCCCTCAGGACCCTGAGAAAGAAAGATGATTTCCACAAGTGTTGCCAACAAAGAATCCTATTTTCCTGGAACAAAACCATTTTATGATACTTAATCAAAACCCTACGTTTTAGCTGCAGCTTGTTTTCACATAAGGAGAAGGACCTTACAGTCCCAATAGTCCTTATAGGGTTTGATCCTGTATGCAGCTGAATCTTGCTGCATCCTGTTGATGGTGAAGGTGCACAGTACCAGACAGGTTCAAACTTCTAACTCCTTCCAGGTATTAATGAGATTTAATTTGAGATATTTTTACATTCGTATTTTTTTCTCTAGTAAGAAAATCTAGCAGCCAGTCTGAAGGATACTATAGGACAGTTGCAAGAGTTCCGACAGCTTTGAGATAGAGTGAGTCCTTCACAAAATCACCTCTCCACCTCCCCCTCATCACTGCCTTACACTCACCAGCAGCAATCAATTGGCCCCCAACTGGCAGGCACACTATTTTTTCTATTCAATAACCTCCAGGGTGGTCTCTTTCACTAATCCCCCAGGCCGTACAACAGAGCTGGAGCTGAAGTAGCTTCTGCAGCCAGCTGTTGGGAGATACATAAAATGCAGCAGTAACACTTGTTGGCAATAGGGCATTCCTTTACATATTTTTCTTATAACCCCCTTCACACTTCTTACCTACTACGTTTGTGTTGTTTAATCTTTCTATGGTTGGAATGAGTTTTAAAAGATGGATCAGGACACTGAATATCGTATTTAAATGTGATCTTTCTCTACTACTAAGTTGCAAGAATGTTTAACAACTGTTTAAAAACTTATACCTAAATATTCTCCCTGGTTAGGATGCTCATTCCACATCATTCAGTTGAAGCGCTATCCAAGCTGTCCATAAAAAAAATTAAGATTTCATCACTACAGAGGAGGAAAAAGGGCTTTTGAAGACAGAGGAAAGAGTTCCTTACTGTGATTTCATTCATCTTTAGTTCTGCTGCTGAGAACTTCTGATTGTTGTTGCTAAATGCCATATGTGCACAGTATGTATTTCTAGCACTGTTTTTCTTGAATGTGTATTTATGGGCATTTGTTCCCAAGCTATTTTTAACTAGGAGGACAGCTTCTAAGTTCTGTTATAATAGCCTAATAGCTGGCGTGTGCTACGCATCCTGCACTGAGACACAGAGGACAATCTTGAGCTTGAAAATCTACTTTTCTCTCTCAAGCTTTAGGGAAAGAAAGTGAGAAGAGAGGAAAAAATATATATTTTGGGTCTGGAAGTGGCTGGTACAAATCAAAATGAAAAATATAGACAATGCACCATAACTACTACACTGAAATATACCAATACACCAAAAGAAATTAGAGCCCGTGAGTAAATTCTGCTGTAGTGCTAAAAAAGCTGTCTCAGTGTGTGGAAGCAGTAATCTTATCAAACTCAACATGGGCTAATTTCCATTGCTGTCACTGCATTTCCATGTTACCACTACTCCCCATACCTGAATCCATTCATTTAGTGGCAGAGAAGGCATATCCCAAGGCAGCAGTTTACATGTTACTGCGTATGAGGCCAGATGGATGACATTGCAGGCCAAGAAATTACTTTAGTGCTGTTAATTGATACAGTTGGCCTCCTACCACCTTTCGCAGGCATTTGATGTGATGGATTTGATGTGAGAAATGTGTGACATATCGAGTTTCCACATTTTCCTGTGAAGATTTACTGCAGGAGTCACTTCCTCAGCAGTTCAGAGGGTATGTATAAAAAGATTGAGTTCATGAATCTTCTATGTACTTGATATTTTTAAAAATAAAATGGAAGAAATCAGGTATAACATGAGAACTTGTAAAAGGAGATGGCTTGACAAGGTAATACTATTAGAAAGGAAGGGATGGATATAGAGAAAAGTTGAATTCTGACCATTCAATATCCATATGGCTTCCCTTTATCACGTGGTTGATCAGTTAGTAACTGCAAAATCTCTAGTTTGCATCCCCTACTCTCCATGAGCTTTTGACTTCTTCACTCTACCTTGTTTTACCTTTGTCTCAAAACTGAGCTGCCTTTTTTCTTGGGAACTGTTTCTGGTACTCAGCTACTATTTTCAGTTTTTAGGAAGATAAGAAAGTGAGCTTCAAAACCAACAAAAACAAGAAAACTTTGTGATCCTCAGACGAAGAATTGTTTTTATGTCTAGGAACTACAAATCTCATCAGCACAGCAACCCTTCTATACATACAAAAGATGAGTTTCCTGTGGAGAGGGAAGTCTCTTCTAATTGCTCTGAGCTGGTAAGACCCAGATGGACACTGTAGTTGGACACTGCATAAAGCTCTGAATCCTGGGGATATTCACCAGGCCAGCTTCCCATTGAATAACTGGTGTTACCCGGGCATCCAGTAGATTAAATGAAAGGTGAACAACATACCAGGCTCAAGCAGAACGTCCATTGGTTCTTCATCCTGAAGTCTAAAAACACAGGGTTACATTCTCAGCTAGTTAAATCAGCATAGCTGGTTTGGCAATAACTATTAGTTATTTTATAGCATTTTACACATGTTGTGGGCCTGGCCCATTTTTTCAGGTTTATGCCCCTAATCACTTGTATAAAGAGTGTCAGAATTTGGTTCTAGTAACAAAAAATATCTTTTGAAAATAGATTCCTAAAAGATGAGGTAAAATATTTGATGCTGGCAAACCCTTACAAAAGGATTTAAGTTAGCTAAGCTGATTGGAAGGAAAACCAGTTAAAATCCTGATAGTAGCATCAATACATAAAACAGCACTCCTAAAATAAAATTAAAATAGGTCAGAATTTTTCAGATTAATACTTTCATTCACTCTGTCTGCTGGAATAGATTTTGTGGAATCGCTCATCATTTTAATGCCCTTAATTCATCTCATTTAAGAACTGAATATTACATAAATTATTATCAAAGTTTTCTTGTACTGCTTATCTTATTTTTAACAACTTAAGAACTATTACCAAATATATACACCACACACATTAAAATGTGCAGCGACCACAGGACATTTAGATTAATACTAATGAGATAATCCACCTGCCTATTTCATTGCACAACAGCTGCACAGATTTAAAAGGGTTCAATTAAACTTTATTCAGTGCATAGATAATTGATCCAATGTGGAGAATGATGTCACTGGTAGGTTAAAAAATATATTTTACCTTTTAAAATAAAATTGCTCCATTAGAAAAACTGGAAATATAAACCTGACACATAAATCATTCTGGAAACTTTGTTTTATAGAGCAACAAAAAGAAGGAAAATGAAATAAAATCACAGCAGATACAACATGCAGATGCCCATTATTTCATTTCCTCTCCAAAAGGGGTAATAGAAACCTAAATGAGACAGTGCTGTTGTACTCCTTCCATATGGGAAGTTCAATTAGTCTTTGATATTTCACTGTATTAGTTTTTATCTTTCTTGACAGCTTCCCTTTTTTTAAGGGTTTGTCTGTCTAATCTCCACAGCAATGAAATGCCATCATATTAGTATTTTAATAACTAATTTTAGTTGGCACCAAACTTATGTAAGATGCTTTTGAAACAAATATAGAGGAATTCATATTTAAAAATCTGTCCTGCCCACCATCTGCCTGGGATATAGTGGTTGCTGGGGGAGCTCTGGGTGCACCAGAAGGAGGTGATCAGGCCTCGGAGCCAGAGTACTGAAGATGACAGTACAGATTCTTCCCAAGTTGTTATCTCTCCATGCTTTTTGCAGTAGACTGCAAATATATTACTGACACTGCTAGTGGCAGACACTCATCTATTCTATCCACTTCATGTCATGATGATGCAACCATTAATAGAGTGAAAGAACAAAAGTTAATAATCTATTAGCCAGGCATTAATAAAACTTCCATTTCTGTGGCTACAAAAGTTTGTCTTGAAATAAAAAATTTAATCTGAGACTATGAAAGTGATTTCCTTTGGTGAGGATTTCTCTGGAGAGAAACTTAGGCAGAAGGGACTGTAACCTGCATATTCTATCAATGGCAGATTTTTCTGGTGGAAAGAGAACTTTAAACTTCTTAATCAGTAGCACTTAGCAGCAATGCGCTCCGCAATGTCACACAACTGCCCTCTCCCCGGTTTGCTCAAGGCTCTGTCTCCTTTAGTCACAGTGTGATCACTGACATAGAGATACAGCTATAGGAAACACGTAGCACACTCAGGACTTGCTCTTCAGATAGGCCAGATGTCTGCAGTCCCCACCATTTTTGGAGGTATGACATTCTGCAGTGCCATGGGAGCACCCCAGAGTGATGGGAACTTTGGACACTACTTAACTCCCTTGCCTAATATCATGATAAATATAGAGTAAACAATATGCTATTGATTTTAATTAGATCTCACTGCAATTACTTGTACTATCTATGATTTTGGATTGTTGCTTCATAAAACTTACTCTAATTAAAGTTACTCTAGATATACTTCAGACAGACAAACACATGCCCATAGAACAATTCATTATTCTGGACTGTGCGGGCTTACGACTATTGACATTGTCAATTTTTCTCTCATTACTCATCACTGCTTACTCTGAGTGCTAATAGTGTATTTCCACAGAGTTTGTGTGTGCTGCAATGTAAATTCTGACATTGCTAGTGTCAGTCACTAATCTACCTCATTCAGTTCATGTCAAGATGATACATCACAATGCTCAACAACTGTCATCCCTGCTTTAAATAGATCTACATTTTTCTCAACTTTACAATTAAATATATATGCATACATACATATATATACATATATATATAAAATTCGGTTCAGCATCAAGTTTGGCTTTTACAATATGACCACGGAAGTCATTCTAAATGTTTTCCAAAGCAATTACTGGTTTCATATGTTTTTGTAAAACATTTTAGAAAGCTAATAGCAATACACACACAAAAATTACGATCATTTAAATTTGTTTATAGGTCCAGATTTTTTTTTTCAAAAAAAATATAACAATGTGCTTTTTGGCATTTAACTGCCAATTCTATACACTAACTAGTACTAGTCTATAGCATTTCAAGCTGATGTTCAAAAAAGACCAGTTTAAGACTACTTAACAAAGACTGAAAATTCACTGATTTTTAATTAGTTATTGTCACTGTGATGTTCAGTACATTTTTAAAGGAAAAAACTAAGCTGGTTATTGCTTAATCTGCTCCCTTTTTCTGCAGTTATTCCTGTGTCAACATTACAGTTCATGTTACTTGCTATAGAAGACCAATTTATGTTGCTCCTAAAATCTTACTATATTTGTGTTGCAGTTCTCTTGTCAATATGTTCTCTTTTTCCTTTACCTAGATTTTCATTCCATTTGACTCTTCTGTGCTTTAATCAACATTTGCTCCTTTTTCTCACTCTGGCCCAGCCAACAGTAGTAAATGATGCTTTCTAGGCAGTTGGGTGCATGAAATTATGTTAGCTGAAGTTGCATATACAGGAAAAATCAGTCAGAGAGTGACCAGCAGTTCTGGGCCAACTGCAAGATCTTAAATTGAGCTTCTTAGGCTTATTAAACAACTAATCTATTTAAAAGACTTCAAGCAATACCTGCACAATTGGAAGATGTTATTTGTGTCTTTGAAATGTAACATTTTTGCATTAGCTCTGTTGTGAATGTGGCTCCTGTCCAAACGAGAATCAAAAGGAAGCAAGAACTGGCCTGCCTTCTTAAAGTCAGGCTCTCTTGACTACTTGGTCCTGGATGATGCTAAGGAACAGATTCCTGGCTGATGTCAGGCTCTCTTCCAGCTCCTGCTGCCTGCGTTTGATTATCCTGCTTAGTCTTTATGACGTCTCCTGCAAAACAGACCTGTCAGGATCATTCACAGCTTTGAAACTACACTTTGACTACTACATCCCAATTGCATCCTAGCTCTGTATCAGGGCATCTCCACCTCATACCCTGGTTTTCATGGGAAGCAAACTTCTAATGTTAGTCCCAAGCAAAAGCCGAAATGTGCTAGAACAGGAGCCCAGACACGCCACTGTCCAATTCAAAAGCAAAGTGTAGACATAGACAGACACTGCAGGGAAAAGAAAAAGGCAAACATCAGACCCTGTTAAGAAACCTCATTAAAAAGGACAAATCCCTAGAGCAGAATAGACAGAATAGGTAAGGAACTGAATCTATAGGAATTATGTAATATGGATGTTATAGCATCGAAACACAGATAAAATTCTCAACTTTAGACTGCACTTGTTTATTCTGAGCTATATTAATTTCTGGTGAACCTTAGTTCCCAAAATTTCCGCATAAAAATGTTCTTCAGGAAAGCAAGTTATCGTTTCTTATTCTTTGCAATTCAAAAAGGCAAGCTGCTCTAAAGTGAGAAGCCTGGAAAAAAATGTATTTCAACATTTTTTTAAAACTCTGTAAATATGACAAAATATCTTTTTTTTTTTTTTTTTGATTCTTTCCATTGGCATTAAGCAGCCTTTTAGTCCTCAGCAAGACTAGAATCTTAAATATTTTGAAGAATTATGATTTTGTAATAGAGAAGCTAGAAATGGAAAATTTAGCGCTACAGTTGCACAATGCATCTACTATGCCTCATTTTTACAGAAAAAGAAGTTGCATTGATCTGGACACAAACAGACTTATGCACATGAAATGGATATGATTGAATTCATTCCAATTATTTCATTGATTATGTGCATTTTTTCTCCAATGTATGAACTTACACATGTATGAGAACTTCAAAGAAATACATTCCGTGTTGAGCAGGATTTTCAAAATAATCTAACCTTCGAAAATCCCACTGGGAAACTATCTACATTTTTAAATGTCTAACTATCCTTTAAACTACACAGTTCTAGTTTTGTCTTTTCTGTAAGAATGAGCAACATGATATTTGACTCCTTCAAATTTGAGTGGCTATCTGATCCTACAGATTTAATGAAATAACTATGAGCTAAAGGGACAGACCAGATTTGTTTTTCTATGGATTTACAGAAGAATGTCCTAAAACACGCATGTTATCAGTATAAACTAAGCATAAAAAGTTAATGATGTGCTGATTTTTCTTTCTGCTCACTTTGAATGGTAAATACACCTCAATATAGGGAAAAGCAGTGATTTAGTCCATTGATCCAGGTAGCAAATGCTTATTTACATTGAAGCAAACAATATCACAGATGGAGTTGTAGGGACAGCAGTAGTTCTGTTCTAGTTAGCATAATAAATAGAAAGTAACTATTTTTTGTTTACATCAGTGAAATTATTTAAATGAGTGAAAATAGTCTGAACGGGACTTAGCGCATAAAGCTAATTCAACTTTATGAATACACGCACACAAAATAATAATCTGGAAATCAAGAATCTACATTTCCCATGGCAAAAATAACTCAGCCAGATGCAAAGATGCAGAATATATGAATGATTAAAGAAAAAACAGTAACAAGAATTACTACCTATGTACACAGAGGTCAAATTTTAATTCCTGTGGGAACTAGAACTTCGAGTATTCTGACGTATGTATTTAATTTTTCAGATATAATGTTGATTTTCATATTGATCACAATTTAGTTTTTGGAATCAAACCTACTATCCCTATACCACTTGTTCTCCTCAGAATAAAGCATGCTTCTGAGGTAACAGTGTTCAATATGATAGATCCTGCATAGCTCTGATTAATTAATTTAATGCATAGGCATCACGTACACACCTCTTGATACTTAGAAATCTGGTCTTCTTTGAGTTAGCAGTGATCATCACTACTTGCTCCTCTCCTGAGCAAACAAACCTAATGACAGTGTTTCAGGAAAAGGTTTCAAATGCAAATATGGTAGATTGCACAGCTAAGATATACATATATCCTTTATTTAGGGTGACAAAAAACTTAAACATATCTTTCAGTGCTGTCTCATACAAACACGGTACATCACTAGCCTGGACACCAAGTTATTTAAAGCTATTATTTAGTACCATAATAAGTAGCAATTTAAATACAAGGTAAAATCATTACATTGTCTTGTTTACTACTGATGATAATGTCAAGCTGACGTGTAATGCTCCAAAAAAGGCAGCCTATGATTTGTTATCATTAAACTGTCAGTTCTGTCATGTGTTATGCATAGATTCATGCTATACTTCTTTCAGCATATCACTTTATTTTCTATCAGTCAAAAACCAAAGTGTTTTAATTGTGTCTCTGCTATTTTTCTATTAACTGTTTCATGCATTTTTTTCCCTGGCCTTTTAATTGCAGTTTAATAGTGGTCATTAACACATTAAGGGGTGTTAGAAGAACATTTGAAGTCCTCTTGACTTCTACCAAAGTTGACACTTCAATGCTAGAGTAATTTCAGCTATTCATTTATTTAATAGTGACCTATGCAAATGTGGAACCATGTCATTTTACAAATTGACTGTAATAATTAACTAGAAAGGCAGAGTAAAATGAAACAGGTTATAATTAGAATAAAACTGCTACAGTATTACGTCAGCTAGAATAAAATAATCTCAAATGATTAAATTGGTTTCAATTATTAAGAATCAGTTTAATGTACCCACTGTTCTGATTTTTTTTACATTTCTCTTTTTTGTGTGCATTAGATGTCATCTCATACAATTTATGCATTTTATTCATCTTGGTAAAACAGGCATTACAAAAGTTTAATTAAGTAGTAAAAGACTTCATATTATTCTGCTGAATTCTAAATTAGTTGCAGAAAGAAATGATAGTGCATAGTACATACCATTCATACACATTTCAATTAGATGCATCTATTGTTAGCTAATATATCTCTACTCCAGTGTATAGATAGAGGTACTGATATAGAGGAATATGTAGGTATATGTACAGATATAATGGTGATAGCTGACGCAGTATGTTTTTAGCTCACATGAGTGATATAACTTTGAACTATATTATTTAGATTTTTATCTTCAAGGTATTAATGTCATTTTTAATAGTACATGCTTAAAATATGGAATTAGAAATTATATTTGCCTAAAAACCTTCATCTTTTTTATTCAGTTTTTCATTTTACAGAACCTATATACACAGATGGATATATTTACGTATACACAAATGTTTACACACAGACATCTACGTAAGGTAGACATTTCTGATACTGGACAATACATAACAAGTAAGGGTTTCCAATAAAAACAAATCATTCTTTTGTTTCCAATATTTGCTAAAGTCGTATGTTGATAAATCTGTTCTCTTTGGCTTTGCTTGCTATCTGCCTGCCATTTATAAACTCAGCTTTGAACAGGTTGCAAAGTACCAACATACAGATGGATGGTTATGATGTCAGTTGTTTTTCAGGTGTTGTTTTTAAGTTGCATCAAGTGTATTCTTTCTACCTCCTAGTATTATTAAAAATGTGACCTATTCTATTTAAACAAAGCTTGCAGTTTTGCTTGCTGGACTGGTCAACTACCTTCAAGAATGATGCCTTCTTTTATATGTCAATTTATAGTGTCTGTTTGTTGTTTGATGTCTTTAGAAAAGACAATTTTAACAATTTTCCAAACAAGAGTAACTGATGTGTGTGACAAAAACTACAGGAACAAAAACCCAATCCTGCCTCATTCTTGCCCTAATCTGCTGAGGCGTCTGGGTAGATCTTTAAGAAGAACCCTATTTAGCTCTGAGACTGGAATATGTGAGGGAAAGTTCTGGAAGTATAGATGAAACTGCAGGATCATCAGCTAACATTACTATTTTCCAACATATTTCTCACTGTTACTTACATGTACTGCACTCTGCACTCTAACATGAGCAGTTACGTAAGTAATGGAGTGCTTGTCTGCAGTACATTTTTTTAACAAGAGTTCTCCCTTCAGTAGGAGTAATCATGTTAAACCTAGTAGTGACTGTGGGAGCATTTTCTGTGCAAGCATCTCTGTTAGTAGACATGAAGTGATGGATTTTTTAAAAAACATCTTAATGTCCAAAAAAAAAAAAAAAGAGCGATCATGAGATGCTAACATCAGTAGGACAGCTTGTGGAAGAAGAAAACCTTATCAGCAGGCTTCACATGGCTTTCTGTCTTACTGTCTAACAGGCTTGAAAAACAATGTTAGCAATATGAGTCTTCCATAGATTAGGAAAATTGAATGTGCTCTATGTGATGTTAAGATCATTGAAAATATTGAAGGTGTACACAGTCTGCTGTATGGAGTCTACTTCTCCCTCACCTCCCAGAAAGAAGTCCTGGGAACCTTCTAAGACAAGCCATCAAAAAAGTTTCCAGTCATCCAGGAGGCTAGGTACCAGCACATATAAAGGAGCTTTTTTAACGTGTGAGAAGCTTTCTGTCCTTTTTGTGACACCCTTACCTGTCTCAGAGGTCCTTTAAATTTGCTAGGATCGCTTCTATATACTCCAAAAGAGCCTAGATTACTTTTTATTGTATTGCAATTAATGTTGTGCTGTTGTACTAATGCAATTATTAATAATTACATTTTCCAAATGTAATTAAATTTCTTTACACAGAACAAAGACAATCAGTAGATTGCAATGAACTGTTTTTCTTCTAAAAGAAACCAATTAATATTGCAGATTATGGTAACTCATTACAAATAAGCCATTCTTGTTTGTCTTATAACTGTTAAATATGGGTAATTTACACAAATAGTTACTTTATCCTAGAGAAATTGCTTTGCAGAATCTTTGTGATGTATTCACTGGATATTTGGGTTTTTTGAGCATTTCCTATTTCAGTGAACATAAAAGAGTTCAAAAATGCATGTTGCATATGTGCAAACTTTGTGACAATATAGTGTACCCTTGAATAAAACAATGTAAAAATAATTTGGCATTGTTTGATTAAAAGAATGGAAGAGGATTTTACTTTAGTGTCATTAATGTGCAACAGGGATGCCCAGTGGCTACAACAGGTAGCTGAGAGGTAGAGTGACTGAGTGATATCTCTATTGAGCCTTAACAACTCATTAGATTTACTCCAATCTACAAAATGTCTGCAATCCACACCTCACCCAAAAGAAAGGATGAAACAGGCCTTGTGACAAGGGAGGACTCATCTCACTTGACTTTAGTCACCTAAAAATTTGGTGTGTGGTCTAAACTTGTCAATGCTCCCCTCATAGAACTGCAGATTAGTTTATGCTGGAAGGGAGATCCTCTCTTCTTGCTCAGTGTCCATGGAGAAAGAAATGCAGCTACTCTTTGAGCCATAACAGCTAACTTCTTAGTTTTTAGGCTGCTCTGAGTTTTTAAAAGTTAATGGTGGGGCTTAGTTGAGATAATCTAACCGTTTCTGAATTACTTAATTTTGGTTCGGCTGTACTATTTGCAGCATTCAGCCATAGCACTGAGGAAAAGAACCTGCCTATCCTGTCAGCTACCCTGAATATTACTTAGTTCTTGATTTATAACTTCCATGGCAGAACGAAGAGGAATATAAAATTAATCACACATGTTGGCTCAGCAAAAGCATCTCATAACATCTATAACATCTTGGCTGAAAAAGACCTGCATGTGCTGAAGGGAAAGAAATCAAAACAAAGCTTTCTGAGACCAGTTCCTTCCTCTTCTTTCTCTAGTTTAGGGAGAAAAGTGGGGGGAAAATATAGGCTATGAAATCCTCCAGCTAGGAGAAGAAAAGTAACAAAATACGGATCCTGTTAAACAGTACTACTGCTCCAGCTCAGCCATGATGGATGTTAACCTTCAGCTCACTGATAAAGGCCCTTCACATGTGCTTAGAATTTTCGGTCAGAGAAAAGACTAGAGCATCACCAGTTAGGGCTTCTGCTTGCCCCTCAAAATGTTACTGATCTGACCTCCAGAAAAATGTCCTTCTTTTTTTGATGAAGTAACTGCCTAATTAAACAGAACTGAACTCTATTCAAAAAGCGCCTGTGAACTTTTTTGTATTTAACTCCATAAGAAAGAAGGATTTTGCAAAAAATTCTCACTTACTCAACAGGAAATAAGAATGAGAACAATTTAGGAATCCAGTTCATCCTGTGATGACTAAAAGGTCTCTTCCTAACTGACTCAGAAAATAACCAACCCTTCCTTACATTGCCAAGCATTTTACAAATCTCTAGGGAACTCTTATTTGGGAACCATGATTTCATTTTTTTTAACAAACTGCCCTCATTGATCCATTACACCTACATGCCCTTTCATACTGTAGCCAACAGAAAAGCCAAAAAATATCTCTAATCCTGCTTTGCTTTTTTTCAAAAATCATATCTATCTTTAGTAGTCACAGAATCTCCCTTATAAGAGACATCTAATAGTGGAGTCTTCCAAGTTCAATGGCTCTTCTCCAGTACTTGCTAGACTAAATGGTGGACAGCAAGACTTATGTAGAGTTTCCAGCTGGGCTATGACGTGAATCCTCTGTAGACTGACGGAACACACTGAAAGATCATGAGACAGGGCCACGTCTCCGTCCCTCCATTTTGTTTGATCTCATAGTGTGTCAGTTGGCATGGACCTGTTAAGGGTAATTTGCAGTTGAATGAAAAAGATGCTTTATAAAATGGACTGAAGAGGGTGAGCTTCTTATATGTGCAGTGGTGACAAGCTTAAAATTGTAATACAGTCAGGGCATCACAGGAGGCCATGATATTTATAAGGGTGAAAGAATTCAGCTTTCTTCTGGAAAACATTACTTTCATTACTTATTTTTTTCCCCCATAAAAGCATGTCTGTCATGTAAAGCCATTCTCCCCAAGAGATAGTAGTAACATCTGTGACAAGTAGTACCGTAGATTGCCTCTCTGGTATAAATTTAGTTGATCTGCAATGAAAAAAAAAATTTTAAGTAAGTTGTTTGTCACTATGCTACTGACTGTGGTTATAAGGTTTTTCCTCCTCTGTGCTTCCCATTTCTCAATTTTGTACAGGATTGACACTAAGCTTTGTCACAGACAGCTTGTCTATTTCAATGAGATTAACACTATGAAAATGTGTGAAAAATGAAATGAGAAGGTTCTGTTTGTAGATTGGTGTAACACTGAAAAATAAAATAAGTGCAGAATGTGACTAAGCAGAAACAATAATCCCATAACTTGTTTCCTTTTTGCTAAAGGCATTTTGGGCTTTGCTGTTTATAGCAGTGCAAGACTGAAACAAAATGGAAACATCCATCCAAATTGCAAAATTTTGACCTCTATGTCAAAATATAGGTGTATATCTGGAAACTAGTTTATTTTTCTAGCAGTAAATATACAGCACAATCTATAATCACAGTAATGATAAAAAATGGAAAGTTTAAAATGCTAACTTGCCTCCAAACTTTTCAGGTATTTTTGTCCGAGGCTAAAGCACAGCTTCAGATTGGAACATCCACAGACTCAGGAGTGTCTGATACTGGTATGATACCAGATCTCTCTGTATGATCTTCCTCTGTATTTCTATCTTATAGTCTCCTTGATTCTTTTTCTTGATTTGCACATAGTATTAGTCTGCCATTTAACTTTAATTTTTTAAGCTAACTAGAAAGAAGGGGCTGAACAAATATTGGAAACATTTTGAGTATCCATTTGAATTAAACAGCCAGGTAACATTTGACCATGTTGGTGACCCTTTCATGTTTGCTTTTCATGAATTTTCAAGTGTTTGATCTCTGTTAGGGAATGGATTAGCAAAAAGCAAATTTGTAATTCAAATGCTAGAAACTCCAACAGCATCAATTTCAAATTGTATATTCAGATATGATATTTGAAATTTGAAATTCACATTGATTTATGAAGTGAGTTACAGTCAGCTCAGGTGTCTCTGAATACCTGTTAATTCACCTGTAGAGGAAAACGAATAGGTTGTTTTCAACTCTGTTTGTACATAAATTTAAGCTTGATTTTTAAGTCTGTCTGTGTTCTTGTTGCAATTTAATGTGGACTCCAGGTTGCTCTAACTTCTACTAGTTGTGAAAACTGCCCCCAACACTTTTACTGTGGGGGGTGGGCAGACCAAACTGCATATCTGAAAAATGCAACTCATGTCAGTGAAGAATGGGAAGTCTGACTAACTATTTGCAGTTTCCAGGTGCTGTGTACCAGCAATACAGGTAATGATTTTAAAAATTCTTTAATAATGAACAAATGCACAATTTCACAGATATTCAGTTCATGGACAATTCTGAAACATACAAAATGTGATATGTAAAAAAATAAATTATTAATTGCAAAGTGACGGTACTTTTCATCTCTACTGCCACGAGTACCAATTGTGTATTGTCACTGGAGATAATATGAAAGATGCACCAAAAATGCCTTCCAAATAAGATATAGACAGTATTATCGTATCTGTTATGATCTATATGTATCACAGTTTAAGCAGTAAAACATGCAATACAGACATTCTGTAAAATGTTTAGGAAGTATGAAGTCAAAATGTTTCCTAGATTTGTTTTTTTTTTTTTTTAATTGGCTTTTAAAATGTCTCTTGCCACCCATTCCGGCCCTGGGGCAGTCAGATGTCTATTGTCCATGGGAGAAAGTTATCTTTCTTACTATGCAGAATAACTTCACATTAAAACTTCAAAGCTGTTAAAATGCATTGAGAGAAGGAAGTTGTGATTTATTCTTTTTTTTTTTTTTTTTTTCCAACACTGGAAAACCCTGTCTATCTCCACATTCTTCTCTCAGACTCACTTTCTGTCCCATCTTTCTCTCTCTTCCCTCTCTTGCTCATGGTGTTTGCCAAAGGACCTACATACTCAGGAACATGTTATGCAGAGACAATGGAGGCCCACAAAAGGAGCTGACCTTCATAAAAGGGCTATTTTCTGTCACGTATGCCTTCGTTATTTTTCACATGAATTGCTTTTCATCTGTCAAAAACTGTTCTTGGTATTTTGGTAAAAGAAGAAATAGCTATTTCCTGGCACTGTTCATTAATACCACTCTGAGATCAATGGGTCAGGGATACTGCATGAGGAGAGGAGGAACAAGGGAAGGACGAATGGTGGACATGCAGGACAGCTTGCTCTGGTACTCTGTTTTAAAGTGTTAGAGGGTGTCCCAGTTTGCTACATGATGAGATATCCTAAATCTATCACAATATCTGTCCTGGCCCGAGAAAGCCCCAGGAAGTCATTATTGGAACAACACTTTGAATAATAATACTGCAATAACATTACAATAATAAGAGAATAATATTATAATATTGTAGAAATAATCTTCTAAATAAGAAAACAAAGGTAAAGAGATGTTAAGTGAGATAGCCTTGTGAAATCATATACGGATTTTTTAGAACTTCTAGGAGTAGAATACAGAACTTGAGCTGCAAACACATCTCTGCTCCTGCAGGGAGCAGGGAGCTTGTGCTATGGAATATACAGTTTTTCCAGCCAAGTTTCCACATAGAGACATTAACAAAGAACAGATTAATACTTTTTTAAAATATATGCATACTTCTTATTTTTCTTCTTTTCTTTCTTTTCTTTTTAGCAGAGTTTCATAAACTATTTGTGTTTGTTTGTTACTATGAAACCTTACCTTATATTTGAGTGATTACAAAGACTGATGGCTCAGACAAATTGAGTTTATTCAACATTTTCTTGCTGAAAGCTTAGATAAGCTTGAATCAGCAAATATTGTCTATCATCTTAACACTTGGACACAAAAGGAGAAGTTATAACAAGCACTGGTTGAAGTGGGAAAAGGTAAATGTAATAGATTATGCAGCTGAAAAAACAAAATGGAAAATTACTTTAGAAAACTCACCTTACAGAGTTTCGCCTAATAAACCACATCTATGCACTGTACTAAATCTTGTTCAGTTTCAAAGCCTCATCACAGAGAGCCATTCTGCTCCTATTCTTGCTGAAATTTTGGTCCTTCTATAAAAGGATATGAACATTATTTAGGAACATTATTCCCTCTGTTTTTCCTGCGCTTACCTTTCTTTCTTAATCCGAAAGGCTTCAGAATCAGAGCAGGTGAACTATATCTAGGACAAAATCAGAACAAACCAGAAGGTGAACCAAATCCCAAAAGATTTCTCTTTGAACTTTGAAATGTTACAGCTAAGCTTTTTCCAGCTTGCTTCTTGTTTTCACACACCTCCAAAATTGCAGGTTCTATTTGGCACTGAAAGTGGTAGCTCTGAAAACAATGGAAAGGTTTGTTCCTACAGAATTTCCAGACCAGCTTTACAGGCTTAGAGAGATGGACAGTTTGAATATGTATCAGACAGTAAGCGGGTTATCTGACCCAAACCAACCCTTCCCTTTTTTTGTCTATCAGAAGCTCAGCATCAAAGTAATCTCTACTTTCCTATACAATGGGAACTTCCAAAATACTTCTGAATGCATAAGATTGTCATGCTGAGAGATTATTCTTAGGAAGATGACACATGAGGGGGTTATACCATTTCACCATTCAGTCCACATTTCTGCTTTGCCCTGCCATTTCTGACAGTGGCACAGGTTTCTCTCTCTCTCTCTTTCTCATCACATATATATATATATATATATATATATATATATATATATATAAAGCATACATATGTATTGGGAAACACCTACTTTTAGAATCAGGCATGTTGTTAGAAATAAATTATTGCTGGTAATAACCATCTTCAGTATCCTAGAAATACATAGAAAGAACTCAAATATTATAAATACCATGCTGTTACTGTGGGCTGCATGAACTTATAAATTTGGAATATATATAGTATGTACAGAAGCCAGCAAGTGGGTAGCAGCGATGTGCCTAGCAGTGTGCTTGATTTAGCCTAAATGCCTGAATTCAGCTGTGTTCTAAGGTATTTCCTTTTCTTTTATGCAACATCCTAAATCTTTTTCCTAAACCCTTCCCCAGCTTTGAAGCAAAATGCTACATTTAATTTCTGTTTTTGAGTATTTCAGGTTGATCTATATGACAACTTAGCTGAT
>NW_028288552.1:75000-110000 GCF_059628265.1 Tinamus guttatus | reverse complement strand
TACATTTTTCAATATATTCCATTTATAATATTGCATTCATTAAATTAAGTCATTGAACATTTTGAACATTTTTTTAAGTGGCAAAGGAAAATAGAAATGTAATTTCCATCGGAAACTAGATAAGACAGGCTGCGGTACCCTGATGACAACTCCTGTTTCTGCCAACTTCAATTCAAATGCCACAAACACCCGATTTGGGAGTGTTTAAAACCTGCTGATTACTTTGCCATTTGTGAGAACATGTTTAGCTCAGTGAAATCATTCTAGTTAGATTTTTTTATTATATTATTTCTCCTAAACTCACTCTTAAGATAAAATTTTATCCTGCTCTTCAGTGGGTAATATTAATATTAAAACTTGCTTATTATAGCTGTGAGCTTGTGGTGAGCGCATGTGTGTGAGTTTATGAGAAGGAAAGGAGTCATAACAGAAATCTCAACTAACGATATAAACAAAGGTAAAACTTAAATTTCTTACAGCATACAGACATGTGCACATATATAATTCTTGGGTGTTGGTGGGAGAGAATTTAGCGGTGGGGGGAGAAAGGGGAGTAACGTTAGGAACTACTATCTTGTAAAACGATACCTTTATGACTACATAATGAAAATCACTTTGCATAGTAAAAAAAATCATATGCCAGTAACCACCTGGCAGGACCCCATGCCCCTCTTTCGTTCCATAAAGAAGGCAATTTAACTGAGAAACTGTGAAAGAAACGGAGAAGGGGGAGTAACATGTATGGTGGATTAATGCCCTAGCGTTAATCTCCGGAGTCCTGCCTTGAAATTTGATTTGGGCCACACGTGAAATGAGTTTGGTTGTCTCAACTCAATCTGCAGTGGATACAATAAGCACACTACACAGCTTAGTGCAGTTGGCAGCCTCCTTTCAACAGGGGTCCAAAGCTGGTGGAGAGGTTTCCAGCCGCAGGGGAGGTGCAGTTGCAGATTTATGTGAGGTAGCTTGAATAGTGCATGTCAATAATCTGTTACTTTTATGAGCACTAAAACCCACAAAATTCGTGTAAAATAAGGAAAATATGGTTTTAATCTATTTAGAACCTGGTAGATGGAGAACTGGACTTGATAATTTAGCTGACTGAGCAGAGTTTCTATCCCAAAATATAATATAAGGGGACTGATTCATCTCTGACACTAACTTCACTAATATCAGTAGCATTTCATCAAATTATTCACAAATTACTATAGCACCAGAAGTTTACTGCATACTGCTGTAAAGAACAATGATTAAGAAAGACAGGAAAACAAAATCTGGATAAAGAGCAAGAAATAGAAATAACGATATTTACAGTGGTGAAAAATGCCTAATTAGTGATTTTCTTCCCATATGCCAAGACAGATGTTATTTCCTGTTTCCTAAACAGAGCAAGCATTTTACATTTCCTTATACATGGGCTCTGCTACTGAGATGCAGGTGTGTGTAGTGCATCATATCATACTGTCCCTCTTGTCCAGTGACAATCCAGAACCTTCTCAGCAGGAAATAATTCTTGTGAATTAAGGATTGAGCTACCTTGATTAAGGTAGCTTGAACCTTAATGGCTATATAGCTTGTCTGTCTCTTTTTTCCATGTTTTATCTGTATAAACTTTTCATTAACCTTAATAAAGTCATGCTGCATCCATATAGTGCAAAAAGGCAAAGCTTTGCCATACTACTGAGGAATATGCATGTGGGGACTCCACTGCTTTAACTCATGAGCTTTAACTTATACCAACATTTAGGCACATGGATAAGAAGAAACTAAGAGCGAGTCCTAAACTGAGTGTGGGTGCTCAAAAAAGCCTCCAGAAGAAGATGCTGACTTCTTAAGCTGGCTGCCAAACCATAGCTGCACAGAGTCACCTTCTGGCCTACAAATAAACCCTCCTCTGCATTAACTTGAAAAGGAACCAAAGCTGAAATTTAAGGAATGCTCTACTAAGCATCTCCAGTTACTTGCCTAAGCAGACTAGATCCCATCCCACATCACTGTGTGCAATAAGTAACATTTTCTCTGCAAAGAACCACAATAAAATTATTGAGAATATTTATGAAATAAGGATGATAAAATCAGGCCTAAATGACTTCTTCTGCTACTTCAAAAAAAATTGAATTAAAAAAGTAAGAAAGTTAACTATTGGGTAAAGTATCAAAATCACATGATTTTCCTTTTACCAAATAGTATTCAGCAGATACTTTCTTATGTGTCTCTTCTGTAAAGATTTTTACTCCTTACTCACCAAACATGTCAGATTTTTGATGTGTAGGATTCTAATATCTTCTTATCTATCCATTTTCTTTTTCTTTTTTTCTTTTTTCTTTTTTTTTTCCTCTTCTGGACTGTATTATATACTACCCTCTTTCATCTTTCCCCTTACTTTGTCATCAGTATAGATGCTCTTATGGAGCTAAAGCTAACTCAAAACTGTTTTATGCAATAGAGCATAACTAGTATCTGATTTTCAATTGCGGCTGAAACAGCAGCAACTGTCTCCAAATAAGCAGATATAGTCTTGCTTCTTCTGAATATAGAAGCCGTCAGTTTGGCCTAACATGGGAGAGAAGAAATATGTAAAGTAGGCAGCACCAGAGCACATACAACTCCTTTGTTAAACTGGTATACTCAATTTAATATATATCCATAGGAAGAGAACAAAAAGGAGAGTCTAGCATTTCCATCCATTTTTAATAGTAAATTATTCAGTGAAATAGGAGATTAGAGTGGGATTCTACAACTAAGAGAAGATAAAAAAAGAGTTATCCCGTAATTGAAGAAGTTTTTGTCCCTGTAATGGATAATTATAGAATAACCCTCTTTTATAAGTGTTTAAAAGACATGAGAATGCTCTCAACTAAGTACCTCTCAACTCTTACATCTTCTATAAGAGCCTGTGATTTGTCATAGAAAAAAAAATCCTTGTATTTGATCTTCTTTTATTCAAATTTTTATACTATATCCAAGATATTCAAATGCAGAGGGGCATCTCCACATGGGTGCAGATATCCCGTCTGGAATTCAGTGGAAGATTAGGACATATATGGACTTACAGATATGAAACTATCAATATTCAACAGATCTGAAATTCAGGACCTCCTACTCACAGGTTTAAATATGTACTTGTCTGCCTAAAATTAGGAAGCCATGGAGGAAATACCAGCCAAGCAATTATGAAAGCATGGGTCCTCTAAAAATACATTCTTAGTGTTCACATTTGTTCATACTACACAGGATTTTGTTTGCAATGAAGTCCAGGAGTAAAAAAAAAAAAAAAAGTGCTATTCCTTTTTGTTTACCATTTGAAAATATATTTAAACATCCCTGAGTATCAGACATCAGAATTTGTTAGCACAATGCATATTTATAACAAAGGATGAGAATAGGGAATGGATACAGTTTATTTATAAATTAAATAAATATGTTTCTTCCATGCCCTTGAGAGCTAGCTGATTTATCAGTTAATAAAATAATCATACACTACAGACTTGTGCTTCCAATTTATTTTAAAAAGAAATAACATTGCATTTTTGACATATATGAATACAAATGTAACACTAGAGGAAACTTTGTGAGTAGCCACGGATATATATCATCTACCCTGCATCAATTACCTTACTTACTTTTTCTCCGCTACTTATACAATGGATTCTGCATAAACAGTTATTTCTTCAGCCATTCCTAACATATGTGAATGACTCCAAAATGCGACTACTGACTAGAACGAAGACTTTTGATTTCAGTAAAGATTCTAGACTGAGCACTTTACACAGGTAAAAATAAAAATTAAATTCCAAAATTAACTTTTTAACTGTGTAACTAGACTTTACTAGTATTTATGTCTAACAGTATAAGCAAAAATTGAAAAGCAAATTTAAAGAATATAATGTCAAGTCCTATATTTTTTCATCACTGAAAATGTTTCAGATTTCAGGTCTCAAGAGTTCAGAGTTTAGACACATGCTATGTAAGTTGGACAGAAGTGTTCATGTGCATCTTTTAGGAGAGGCCTATGTCTGCTGGTAGATTTAAATATACATATATATATATACATATCTGAATTATTTTAGTCCTCTGGCCAGCAAAACATTCCATAAAAAAATTGTTGCGAATATAAGTAACCTCATCACAGCAAGACAAGCAAAGGCAGAACCGACGTGTCACATGGCAGTTCAGCCCAGCAATTGCTGAAATAATGCAACGAATGTGGATCTAAAATCCTTTTGTGAATATGGGGCTCATTCCTGCAGCCCTTATATGAAAAACTGACTTCAGTGTGCTTGCTTGCGTCAGTATGGAGTAGTCCCCTGAGTAGATTCTGCCATTTCAGACCCTCATTTTTTGTGTTTGATGGGAAGCTGAGCTTTTTAGAATTCCCATCCCCACCCCTCCCGTCTCCTGTTCTAATCATCTTCTCCTTTTTTGGACATACACTTCTCCCCCTCTGCTCTCTAAATTCCCTCTGCTCCCTCCTGTATATTAGCCCCAACCCTACTTTGTTATTTTTGTTGCTTGTTTCGTCCTCCCTCCATCACTACTCCAGACACTTCTCTCCCCTTTGCTAGACTGTTCAGTCCTTGGGGACCCTTCACACTCCCCCATAACTGAGCAGCTTTTCATTTCCAATGGTATTTTAAAAACTCTAGGCTATATTCACTTCTCTTGAGAGAAAATTAAAAAAAAAAAAATAAAATCCTTCTCTAGGAACTCCACTAGCTTAAACTCAGAGACTTCCAGCCAAAATCTCCTTTCAAAGGGACAGAGGAGACTGAGACCTATGAAGAAGCCAGGGCTAGCCGTCCACAGAAGTTCAAGGAGCCACAGGCAATTGCTAGAGATCCTTGGGCTCCTCTCATCAAGCCCTTGTACAAAGCAGGAAAAGCTTCTCTCCTCCCCCAGCAGTGCAGCCCCCTGAAAATCAATGCAGCTGTTGGCACAATGTTCACTCTCTGATGGCCAAAATACGCTGAACTTAATGGCACCCTTTCCATTGATTTCTATAGACTTTTGGATCAGGCCTCCAGGGGAGATGTATGCAGGTGCAGAGCGGAAGCTTTAACTTTCTTGTGTATATCTGTGGAATAAGTTGTTAGAGAATCCTGATATAGACTGTTAAAATTTCTCAGAATACATTCTCACATTATTCTCTGAAAAGCATACAATTTTTCTGTATAAATTGGGCAGTTCTCCTCTAGAGGAAGTTGAATTATGGTGGGTGTCCCTTCTGAAAACTGAGACTCCTTCGCCTCATCCTACCCCATACGTTTTTGAAGTATCGAACCGGGCTTTTGCTGAAAGTCTTCAAATTAGACTACTTAAGCTGTCAGTTACAGCAGTGAAAATCTGGAGTTAACTCATGAATCTGTGTGCTAAATAGCACCCGGGGACTAATGGAAAAAATAGAAGGCAAACCCACTCCTGGTAAATATTGGCATCAGGGGAGAAAGGCGTAGGACAGGACAATAAGTATACCAAAAAAAAAAAAAAAAAAAAAAAAAAAAAAGAGCAAAGGCGGTAAAGGAGCAAGAGATGGGGAAAAAAAAGCAAGGAATCAGAAAATCTGGAGAATGACACTCGATTTGCCATTCCAATGCATGCCGAAAGGAAGCCCCAGCAAGAATAGATCTCAGAGAGGACTGAACATTCTTACATCACCACATAAAATATTTTAGCAAAATAATTCTATTATGTTAAAGTCTGGGATTTAATGATTTTTTTTCTTTTTTTCTAAATTCCATCTTAGTATGTGATATTCTATATAACATGAGAATATATTGATTTAGTGGATTTTTTATTTTTTAGAAAATGTCTATTTTATAGTCACACTAAGACACTTTGGACTAAGCAGTTGTGTTGATTAATCCACACCTCAAATATGCTGGAAGCATGAGGTGAGATGCACCCGAGGTGTGCATTAATCAGCCCTACCATATAGTCTGTCCTGTCTCACTGCTTAATTACATCCCAAACCAAATAGTTTTGGGAAGACAATTAGGACTGGAGATTTTTTTAAGTGGGTTTTACATGAGCTCAGCTGTCCACAGAGGATGGAAAAAAGTAAAAGATATATTTAGAACAATATTTTAATTTGGGATACTTTACTAGATTGGATGGAAAGAATGTAATGTTTAAAAAAGGAAAATGTGATTAAGAAGCTTAAGTGCACAGTATATTACATGAAAATTCTGATCATAAAGAAAGGTAATATCTACTCAAAATTATAATTTCTGTACTTTTGAAATCATCTCAGCAAGAATTATCTACCCATATCAAATTGTAGCACTTGTCAAAATCAACTGTAAAGCATCTCAAGTGCTCTTCTGAATCAACAAAACAGATGTATAGCGATGTGAGGTTGCACTGAAATGGAAATAAAAGTGAACTAGATGCCAGTCATTGCCCTTAATCTCTTGAACCCAGCACTTAACATAGAAAATACCACAGGTCTTTGGGACACTGTTTAGAAGGAGAAGAAATCAAGACTTGAATCTTAATAACATATGCAAAAACACTCCATAAAATTATTTTCTTTGCATTTTTCTAGAATCTGATATGCTCAAAGATCGCTTCTACTTGTTCATAAGCAGGAGGTAATGCTTGAAACAGAAAAAAAAACTGAAATATGTGAAACTTACAAAAAGGTGTCTAATTTTTTAAATTAGGCATATTTTAAATTGAATATGCCTGGTTGTTCAAAACTCACTGTCCTTTTTTCAGTAAAATTGTGAAATTATATTTATGGGATAACACCTGCTGCACAATGCATATAGTGCATATTAGTAAAAATAAAATTGCAATTATTTTTATTGAGAACATTGATAGATGAAAAATATCTTTAAAAATTCAGCATTAGGAAGCACCAATACAGGTTATGTAAGCTAGGACATTTGAAGTGAGCCCCTCTACAAATTTTCCAGAACCCATCCTGTCGGGGAATGTGATGAAAATGACGCTTTTCCCCTTGGGTTTGATGTTTTTGCCTGTTCCCATAGGATGAAGCACAGAGAAGGGCAGAGGGAAACACAGACTGAAAAATGAATGATTATTTGCTTCACATATTTTTGCCTAATTTAAATGGATTTGGAGAAGCCAATTCAAGTGTCAGCCCTTTCTGGATTTCATCACTGTGCTTTTTGCCCTCCATATAGCATTTGCCCCATTGCGTGTAGGAAAAAGTAGACCATCATTTCTCTAACTTAAAAAAGGCAAAAATAGGAGTGCTCAAAATGTTTTGAATTCAGCACATGTGACTCAATGACATTGAAAAATTAGGGAGTAGCTCTACTTCTGCAGGATTTGTACTGCAGAGAGGTTCAGAGATTCCTGTAAGAGAGGCAAGACAATCTACCTTTACTTTGGGTAAGATTGTTGTTGACTATTGCATGGCACAGGCTGGTTCACCAGAAAGGGCGAGTCCTAAAGAAGAGCAAAGGCACTGAATGCCAGGTCTCAAGTTGTAATTTCCAACTCTCGGTAATTCAGACTATAAATTTAAATAAGTCAGGTAAATTTGGGGTGTGTTTAAGGTTTACTTACGTTGTAAAGAATAAACACATTGAGGAAATTCTACAAATTTTCTAAATGTATAAGTGATTTTTCTAAGTTCTAGAGGTCAACAGTCTGCTGTAAAATGAACAGAGGAAAGAGTAAAATCAAAGCTTTGGACAACACAGATATATAGAAAATTCTAATAGATACATGCTAAATTCAGTATAAAACTCAACCCCAGCAGCCAGGAATATTAGCTACTGATATGTAACGTGGAAACAAAGGCATTACAAAGCATTTCTTCTCCTGTCAAGTTTCGGAATGGACTCAATCATGGCCCCATATGTATAGCTATGGTATATCAGAACACTCTCACTTCCTCATCTCACAGTCCCCATTTTTTCACTAGCTGCACTAGACATAAAGCTTGACTTTCCTTTTCTCTCTCTCTTTTTTTTTTTTTAATTCTTACTATCTTAAAGTGCATTTTAAGAACACATTGTGGTTTTGTTTGGCACAGGTCAAAATTTGGGGATTTTTTTCTTCCAGTGTTCCAGAAAGTATCAGTACATAACACAAAGCGCTTTCTGACAGTACTCAAAACACACAGCAAAGCTTTTCGAGAGACCTGCGTGTCATTTACAGGACAATGCTTGCCCCAAGAGACCTTCCAGGTCCCCTGCTGCAGCCCCTGGTTGCGGTTGCATGTGGGCAGCTGGTTCAGCCTGTGCAGACTGCTGTGCAGGACCAGGACGCTGCATGGACTATGTGCAAACCTGTCCACATGGAGGGCAACGGCCACTTCTCCCCTCTCGGAAGAGTCGCAGGAGCCATATGAAGAAGTCCCACGGCAGTGGAAGGAAATTGTGCTGAACCATGGGCGGAGCACACCTGTACTGCAGTAGCAACAGCTCCCACTGCTGCGCCAGGCCGTGAGTATGAGGAGAAGGAAATGTGCCTCCAGCTCTTTTTCCTCTCCTGTGGAGGTGGCAGCAGGTCCCAGCTGGCCGCCAGCTAATGCTCAGGCTATGGAGGAGGTATTTAGTTGCTCAGTGGGCTGAATTTCTCAGAAACTTCCATAGTGAATATTAATTCTGCTAACTCCTAAAGCTTTTGAGTTAAAATTCAGCAATTTTAGATGCAAGCTGACATTCAAAATTTCTTTCCTGCACTGTATATGATGACACTTTGGTAAATGTATTTTTCTTTTTACCTGGTCATATTTCCTTTCCAAAACAAACACGTAGCAGAAATTGTTTCAGCTGTCTAGATTATTGCCTGACAAAACTGCAGTGGCTGAGAAAGGCGAATCGACATTACAGCTGCTCTCTCTGCTTTGGGTTTCCTTTTTTTTTTTTTTTTTTTGCTTTGGTTTGGATGTTCTCTGAAATGCTGAGCAAAACTGCATTATCAGTTGCACCACAGTACATATATTGTTGTTCCCAAAGGTTTACTTATAACGTTCACAGCACCATTTATTTTTTTTTCCTTTCCCCCCATTGTCATTTCTGTACAGATTTAATACAACAGAAACATGGCTTCCACTGGGAGCTACAGGTAGAGCAGTTCCAAAGTTCTCTATAATTGGTGTCTGCCATGCCTGCTCACAGTAAGTTATGTAAATCACAGCAAGGACCCACAACCCCTAAAGGCATGAATATTTTTTTCATTCAGTGCAGAGGATAACTACAGAATCTTAGTAATAGCCCCGCCGCATCAGGGATCTCCTTACCAGAAAAAGTCAAGGTCTAGAAACTGGCCATGTCAATTCTGCAATTTAAATCCTACTGTTAGAGACAGTTTGGTAGGTATTACAGTAGGTCAAGGCATTGTACATAATATTAATTTGGGGGATGCTTTTCGCCTTTCTCTTGCAAATCCACCTGCTTCTGTTTACATTCATTGTAGTAATTCCAGCAAACCACGGATCTGAATATTTCTCCCTCCCCCGACTTTTTTTCCAGAAACATCTCTTTAATTTAAAATGAAACAAGAGGCTGTGACGGTTTCGTTCTGATCTAATTTACAATGAAGGAATAACTCCACAGATTTTACGTGCACTAACTCTATTTTCTACCAATGTATTTTACTTAAAATCATGCCTTCCAAGTGACTAAACTCAAAGCTAATATTACATCCATTTCCTTTAAAATAGTACTGCAAGTAGAAGAATTTTTAGACTAAATTCAATATGTCAACTTCTGTCGTGTTATCATGTTTTATTTCTCCCACAAATCTTGCGTATATGGGTCATATACAAAGGTTTATACACAATCTGCTAGGTGACTGAATGGATCCTTAAAATACTTAAATTAATGGGAAAAGAAGAAAATCAGTTAGTTTTCACTAAAAAAAGTCTACATTCACATTTGAGACTTAGTTAGAAAGTATCCTGATGTTCTTTGGCAATGCACATGAAGAAACGAGGGGAAATATTTTAAAAATCCATCTAAATCTGACTCTTCTGCTGCAGTTACCATCAAGAATTATGACAAAGAAAAATATCTTTTGGGCTTGACTTTGCCTATGTTTCTCCTGGATTGAATCTTAATCTAACCTAATAACTTTTCAAATTTTACTTCCACCATTTTTGATCTACTTGTTCAAGAAAGTTAAACTAGGAATCAGCATCTGCTTTTCATTGAGGACTTCTTACTTTTTTTTGTTATTAAAAATAAAAAGCAAATACATATTATACACATACAATACAGTATTATATGCACACACATATGCCTTCATTACCTGGGACATAGATAAGCTTTTCAAGGAAGGTATATGGTTCATAAAAATATAATATTAGACTAGGTCAGGGACCTTAAACTTGTTTTCTCATTCAGCTACCGTGCGTCATGCTTAATATCTGCACCAGGACGCACTCTGGCACAAATAGTATAGCTACAGATAGAAGGATATGCCTGAAACTGCGCATTCTGGGATTACTGTTAGCTGCTCCCTCATTTCCCCTCAAGGCTTGGAGGAAGTAGAAAGTGCAGTAGACAAATGTTTAGACTTTCATGAGGATCCTAGTGAGAAGAAAAGGTGACTTAAAACCTATGCCTCTGGACGTAGCAAGCCTCTGGAAACACAGCTCAAGCGCATTAAAGAGTACCAGGCCACCAATTCAGCCTGGACTTAGTAAATTATTCTATATCAGTCGCAAGATGTGTCTACTCAGGCCTGCTTTTGCACTGCTCTGCTGGCTAGGCACGCTGAGGCGCAGAAAAATTAGTGGCTAGTGCAAGTCAAAGCAAAATTCAGTGGTTCAGGGTTCAGATGTCTCTACTTTCTATCATCTCAGATGTAAACATGAGCTACGATCACCAGTGTGTCATGTTCAGATAAACTAGCAAGAACAATGCCAGCCTTAATCAATGGACTGTGTCCTCATGGAACAAGAGATGGTTGCGTCTAGCAGAGATAGGTAACTGTAGAAATCTTCATTCTTTAAGCTGCATGCTATAAAGTTTTCGGATAACATCTATTAGATACATAAAGTGGTGTAAATAAAACGTATTTTTCACTTGAAAAGTGTTTTTTGGAAAGGCCAGCAAAACACTGTTTGGAAAGGCCATAACGAAAGGGTGCAGCTCAACCTTCATGGATTTTAGATATTAGAAAACATTACAATTCATTTGTTTATTATTGATAAAACTTGTTTAAAGCTCCTGCAGTCCTGCAAACTGCTTAAATAAATATGAAAATTATTATTATTTTTCTTCTGTTAGCCAAAATCAAGCTGTTCTAGTATGATTCCCACGCTCCCTTGAGGCTCCTGAACTAAGAATGTGCTGGGTCTGGAATACTCACTCCCTACTGTAATGTGAACCCCAAGGTAGAGCAAAGAGTACCTATTTTTCATAGTGATTCAAGACTCCTAATTGCAGGTTAAGTTTTGGCTAGTTAGGAGAGAGTCCAAGGGCTTTGTGCAGGCTGAAGTAATTTTTGTCTGGAAAAAATTATTGGGGAGTGGTAGGAAAAAAAAAAGGCATTATAAAAATGTTGCATCACTCTGGGTTATACCAGATGAGTTATGATAAGGAGCTCTATGTCTGACAAGAAGCATCACATTAAGTTAAAAATAAAATAAAAACTAAACTGTTTCCCCCACCCCTGCCTCAAATTCTGGTATGTTTAATTTCAGTTATTGGAACAGTGTTTTCTACCTTCCTTTTATGGCTTTTTTTATAAAAGGTAGCTGGTACTCACAAAAAAATTTGGGACCGCTCAAAACTTTTCACAGTTAATTAGTAATGCATGTAGCAAAACACCCGCCCTACCTCTGGGCCTTGGGGGTTGCCCTGGTTCACTTGTAACTGATTTATTTTTTAAGGTTGTCTGGCACATCTCCACCCCAGCTGCTTCCAAGAAATTTCAGCCTAGCGTCAGCTGGGAAAGATCAACTTCACATGCTGACATACAGAGGCGGCCTTTGGAATATTGGGGCCTCCGGTGGGAGGCGTCGATGGGAATCTTTGCTCTTTTGCCTGATCCTGGGATACAGTATCTGCCACCATTCAGGACTTTTTTTTTAGTGTTTTCCTTGAAAGTACACTCACCTGATTACTACACTATGTTTTCTTTCTCAATCAGAAACAGAAATGTTATCTTTACCAGATTTGTGGCTCATTACGTAGAGCTGAATGGTGGATGGCTTTTGCAGGCATCCAAAAGCTTTGGTAATGACTTACGAGCAGCCAAAAAAAAATACTATTTTACAGACTGCTTAAATTTTACAGAAGACAAAAAAGGCCAGAGAAAGATTCTCATATCTTTGCTTGTATCTTAGTAATTGTTTACTCTGCAAGTCTACTACTGAAACTGATGGCCACAACCTTTTTTCCTATGGACATATTACTTTTCTGTCATTATTTTTATTCACCACTGCTCCTAAGGAAAATTTTCCAACATATCGCATTTATTTTTCTTCCTCCAAGGTGCCAAATTTACTTTGTCACTAACCTTTGGCCTTTGGCTTCCATCTGCTGCCCATCTGTCAGGTTCACTGAACCCAGATCATCTTATCATCTATGCAAAATATACATACATATGTATATAAATATGTAATAAATTCCATTAGTAAAGGGACAAAGCATCTCTAATTTGAAAGTACAGCACCTGATTCTACTTAAATTGTTTCAGACTTTTCAGCCACAGCCCTGAATAAAGAACTGCACAAAGCCACTCACTGTGAGATATAGACTGGCAGTGAATTTTACCTCTGGGGTCACCTTTCCAAATCTGTGTAGCTAAATGTTTGAAAGATTTTCATGTGTTAGTCACGGGTTTGGTTTGATCCAGCGCTGAGAGGATCCAACGGGAAATTCCTTTTTTTTTTTTTTTTCCCCCCTTTCAAACTCCAACAGCCCTTTTCTTCACATACATAATTTTTGGAACAGTACTACAGAACTTTATTTCTTTCAGAAGTTAAGGCAATAATAAAAAAATACAGAAGCACAACTTTAGCATGATGAAAAAAACAGGGCATTGATAGACCACCAGACCTTTAATTACAACAATATTCTTAGATTTTATTCTCAACTAGATAGCTGAACAAAATCCCTGCAGTTTAGCTATGCAACATTACTCAATTTAACTGTTACTTTATGTTCGCTATGTTCAGATGCTTATACTGAGAGAAAAGTCCTAACCCTCACACAGACAGAGACTGTATTTTGTTAGGAGAGCAGACTTGTTATGTTCCATTCAGCTCAGCACCATTAAGCTTCTGGGTCTAGCATTTGCTGTTTGCTGCCAGGATTAATATCTTAGTATTTTCTTCCTAGTCTATGGTTACATTTCAAAAATTAAATGATCATTCAGAAAGTTGGCTTCAGTTTATGAGCTGTTAAACGTCCGAGAGATACAGTACGTCAAAACGAAAAGAAATAGTCAAAGTTGTAATCATTAATGCTAACTTTTCCCTCAGTCTTTATCACTTGGCACATAATGTGCACCCATTCCTGTTACAATAATTTTACACAAACCTAAAAAGGAGATTTTCTGTGGTGGATCCGGCAGAGAGTTTTTTATTGTATTGTGCTTTGAGAGGAGTGGGACTGAGAACTTGGAGGCAGAAATCTTACATTTACCCCCATCAGAACGGCAGGTGAAGTGAAGCTGGCCCCATTTCTGCCCCAGTATCCCGTTGATAAACCTCCAGGCTTGACTTTGAGGGTGTGGGACAGCTCAAGTGTTGTGCCTTTTTTCACATTTTTCCCCTTCAGCTAGTGACTGACAAGGAAGGACACAGTTAGGATCAGCCAAAACGCTGTCTGGGCCCTGGTAGCACCTGTTGTCTGGGAGCCTGACAGGAGCCGTTGCCACTCCTGAAGAAGTATCTGGGAAAGGCAATAATTCCCAACCAAGCCATATCAGGCTACACCAGACTAGATGAGCAGATTGTCAGGTTCTTTTATATATATATATATATAATAATTCCCTGCCTAATAACCTTAAATAAGAATTTCACTTGCTGTAGGAAGCTCTTCTGCATTTCTCCAAAGCCGCGAATAAGAAGGCAGTCTTCCTAATTCTTTAGGAAGAATAAAGTCATGTTTATTCTTCCTTAATTAAACAAAAATGCTAGCAAAAAAATGCTAGCAGTTGTCTAATACTAATTCAAATCAGTTTTAACATCCTCACTGCCTCTTAGTGCATTGTCACCCCCCTGCCCCTCACTTTACCTGTAAAATTGCTTTTTTTTTTTCCTCTATCATTTTCAGTTTTGTTCAGCCAGTATTATTTGGCATACAGGTCTAAAGTTCAGGCAAATATAACAATCAGTTGAGAAATACTCACCAGACAAGTATTCATGCACTCTTGTATCACCTGACATATGGTGAACAAGCTGATGAATGACTCAGGATTTAAATGGTAATTACCATTCATCATTATAATAGACTTACTAATTCATAAATTCTTGGTAAGCCAATTTTCTATAAAAAGGTTAATAATAAGAGTGGGAAAAAATGAAAAAATAGCCCTAGTGTGATAAAAAATGTAAAAGCTAAAATATCTTCACTGCCACATATCCCATCTAATGATTGAGTAGTTTTGCACCATAGTGCTTATTGACGCACTACCTCTTGCTTTACTGGGGCTCTGGTGGAATCAAGGACAGCCATAAAAATCCAGGACCTAGCTGCACAAGGAGGATCCTGAAATGTGTTAGACAAAGACGAAGAAACTAAATCAGTCATAAATGAAAAAGGCAGATGGATCCCTCTCATTCATTCATTTACTAACTTTACAGCATGTGCTGACAAAGTCACGTTCTCAGAACTGCTCATGACATATAGGATACGGGAAATTGTTTGGCAAAGTAGCAAAGACTCTCAAGTAGTCCTGAGCCAGCCATCATATCTGAGCTACTTGGTCAAGAGCCTCACATACAATTCTATTTCAGTCAGTTCCTCTGAGACAGAACGGCATGAAGTTGTCTCTGCTTTGGTTAAACAAATGAACAACAAAAAAAAAACCCGAGCAAACAGACTTGTTGGGTTTTATATTCTTTATTTGGAAGAACCATGTGACATAATTTGCAATGCCTGTGGTAAGTGGCAATATTCACTAAAAAGCATGCAGCCAGCCAGCACTGAAATTCTGTATATCCAATGGGCAATACAGAACTTATTCTCTCATTACATAATTCACATAAATACATACAAATGCAAATTAAAAGTTCCATTCTTAATCCTTAGGTAGCCATGCCTTTTTAATCATGAGTCCAATAAGAAGACAAATTTAATACCCCACTAAATGCACTTGGTTTCTCTGACCATATCTATCCTACGAGAGAGGAGTAGGGGTGCCTGAGCACTACAGTTTTAGAGGCTACCATGAACAGCACAATGAATTTTTGGTTCAGATGCATGAGAAGTAGGGGGGCAGAGATGAGGAAAAGATGGATCTCCTTCTTAGGGATCAGGGGAGGGGGATAGTGGAGGATAGGAGAAGTGATGCATGGAAACTCAGCATCCATTTTCTTTTCTTCCATACTGTTGTCCTGGGGGAAAAACCTAGGGAATGTCGTCAGAGAATGAAGCAGTCAAGTTTAAGTGGAATTTTTGTAGCCTGTATTTGGAAACATGTAGGGAAATTTGCCCTTTCAATCTACTGTGCTTTAATTACCAGGGTGATTGATCTGTTATTGGGTATTGAGGAATACTGCATTTAGAAGTGAGAAATTCAAATCTGGGATTATGCCTTCCTATGACAATGGGATTATGAATAATACCAAAATTTACTACTGGTTATAGGCAGGAAAGTTTATAATGTGAGTAATCTCGCTGACTGGTTTGCTGTATAACAAACTCTTCTAGCAACATCATATGAAATTGCTGCCAAGGCAGACTCGCCTTTCATTTCTTTCAGAATTCTTTCAGAATTCACTTCTTCCTCCCTTTCTCTTACCTTCTTTTTCTTGCTCTTTCCCTGTCATAGACACACATTTTAGAAACTGACCTGCTTCTCAAACTCAGAAGACTTATTTCAAACCAAGAAAAATTTAAAGATGTGTTTAGAGCCCCAGGCTTTGGTCAAGGACATTAATTATTGAAACAAGGGCGTACAGCATGAAAATTAGCTCTGCATTGGCATTGGTTTTCAAAGTGTATTTATACCTAGAACTTAGGACAATTTGAAAAGTCTGTTCTCAGTTCCACTAATGAAAGTAACAGGCAGTTTAGAGATTATAGAAGGCACAGTGAGAAGCTATCCATTCTTTTTGTCTTAGCTGCTTGAATAAGAACAGTAAATGTGTGTAAAACAAAAGAGACTTTATGATATATAACCTCAAAACAAAAGAAAGACCAAAACTCACATACAGAAGCAGACCACTTAAGGCATCTTTCAAAGCTCTGTATTCAACCATTCTATTAAAACGAAACTATATTTTAAACTACACTATGTAGCTAGCTGCAAAGTACCAAAATACAGTGCATATTTTCCTCATTATAAAAATGACTAAATTAATTTACATTGTCAGTGAGATAATTTTAACACTAGATTTCAGAAAGAAAATATGGCAAACCTTTATGTATTTGCATAACTTTTGTTCTATTTTTATGTGTATGCTAAGCCAAAAGCATAAAACATGAAGTATGAAATGCCATGATTAAGAAGTATCACTACATTTTTTGTTTTCCTGGGGATACAAACCATAAAAATGGGTCAGCTTTTGGGTCAGTTGCGAAGGAGAATTAAACTGGAACAAAATGAATGAAAATGCCTTTGCTCAGCCAACTACATAATCAAAGGATAAAGATTCTACTGAAAAATTTAGTATCCAACTTCCCTAACTAACCTTTCTGTCATAAATCAAAATATTTCATTTTATAGTTAAAGTTAGTTTTAGCATTGGGGATAAAGAGTGAGGAAAAGAACAGTACAGATAGCCATGAGCTATATATACAAGTAAGGCCAGACACCCAGAGACTCTTCTGACATCACGGCAAGCACAACAAGAAAGCTCTGGTGGATAGTGAAGTCACCGGCATGACATGTAGAAATCTTTGGACACAGTTTCCTCTGCACCATGCTTTTTAAGCCTGGTTATCACATGTAAAACATTCTTTATGATTACGAGGAAGAATATTCCCCTTGCTCATTTGTATTTTGATATCTGGGAAGATTCAGTTTATTGCTGGCTTTCTATTACAGAAGGAGAGCATTTGGGGAGTTTAGGCTTGCAAGCATGGTTCAGGTTTGAGTTGCTGTTGTTGAATAGTGGGATATAGCAACAATGAAGTGATATCCAATGTGTGAAGGTCCACATGGTTACCCTTATACTCTTAAAACCTGTTTTTCAAAGTCAGTAATTAGCTTTACTCTTTTCAGGGTCAAATTCTGAAAGCCATCCAATTTTTACAGAAGTTGGACACTTGCAGCTCCCATGAATTTACTGTTAACACCAAATATTGAAATGAATGGAAGATGAATGTAAAGATTTGGCCCAACACTCTCTGTTTTTCTTATGGAAATTTTGAAAAAGTACTTAAAGTTGTGTACTCTTAGAAATACTGGAGTTTTTATATCACAGTTTTCCTATATACTCACTACACTTTTAGTGGCTGCAGATGTATATTCTTGGTAATAAGCTTTTCTACTTATTGTTCAGGAAGGAGAGTTTACCATAGATCTTCCTATCTGTGGAAACAGTTCTTTTTTGTCCTAGTGGGCAAATCAGAGTTTTGCCCTTTTTCATGAACTTTGGAAAACATTCTGTTTATACTACTGCATAACTCTAGGGTTATTTCACTCACTACTTGCAGTTCTGAGTATTTTGTTCCAAACAGGCTAAAATGAAAAAAAAAAAAAAAAAGACACAAAGATGACTGAAAATGATAGCCATTGGTATGGAAAGAATATACTGGAATGAAGAGTGACAGACCAAATGAGGAAAAGAGAAATTGTAGCAAGAGGAAATGCTCCATGTCATCAATGGGATGGATAACGAGGATACAGAATGATTCTTGACTATGCTTCATAACAAAAGTGAAAATATCAAGATTAGATTTAATGGAACAAATAAAATGCTTTTTCATTTTATGTAAAATCAAACCATGGAACTAATTGTGGCAGGATGTTGTGAAGGCCAAAACTGTAACAGACTCATAAGGAAGTGATCAAATAGATTCATGAAAGGAAAAGCTATGCGGGCTGTTAAACATACTGGTGCACCTTCTGATTAGAAAATCCCCAATCTGTAAGTTGCCAGGAAGGGCAGGTTTCCAAAATCATCATCGTTTTGTCCATTCCCTGTTCTTAAATATTTTTCCGTAAATAACTGTTCTAGTTACTTTCAGAGGCAAGATCCTGAACTAGATGGCTCCTTATTCTGATGCAGCATAACAAATTTCTTAAACTCTAAAGGATATAATTCCTTTACTAGGAAAGAACAGAAAATATACTGGTAGCACTTTGAACCTAGTACCCACAGAAGATTATGCCAAAATATCCCTCTAGAACCTCAAAATATCCTAGTACAGGAGAGAGAAGCACAGAATTCCTGCAACATTTGTGTTTTTTTCCTCAAATGATTCTCTTTCTAACCAAGCTCTGACCAGCGCTTGCAAAGCCAATGATTAGAGAAATTTGTTTCACAGCAGATGTTTTCCAGAAATCCCCGACCTTAATACCATTTCCAAATAAGATTTCTATAGACACACACAGACACACAAGTTGAACCATACAAGAAACTATTCCAGGATAATATGATAGGAGTTGAAACTAAAATACTTCATCAGGTTTTATAATCTTACTCACAGAATAAACCGAGTAGACATCATTGGTCCAACGCTCCCCTTTGTACTCCTGCTGTTCCTTTAAAAAGACAAAACTTGAAGTTTCTCAAAAAATATGCAATCTACTATGTATCAAACCAGGCATGTCTAACCTGCTAAATTCACGCTAGCAAGGTAACGAGTGCTGCAGCCAGCGTGCTGGCCCTTCAGAGGCTGTTCTGCTGGTGCCCTCCGTGGTGAGCCATCACTCTCGCACAACGCACAGGAGACTCTTTCACAAATACAGGCTCTGTGCCATCCGAACTATCATGCTATCTGGGGAGAAAAGGGATTTAAGCACATTGTCATGCCATGAACTTTGCTTTAAGAGCCAAGAACGGCCTATTTTATATGACTGTTTACACATAGTGTCTCACTGCCATAGAGAACTATCATTCCAGAAACTAATTGAAAATATTTATGTTGCTCTAGTTTCTGTAATTATGAATTGATACCATATAAATAGTCTCTGGAAAAGTCTCTGAATTTTGTGTGGGGTGAATATCAACATCAGTCTCTAGAGCTCCTAACTGCCTTCTTTTTTACTGCAAGAGGCTTCTGGCTCCTTGCAGCACAAGGGAAGAAGAATCCTGTGCAACTTTCCTGTGTAGATCAACTGTATGATGATATAATCAAGCTACAGAGTACAGTACTGGTGTGTTTAACACAGATGTGTACATTTCTTGGAGAACCATGCTAAACATTTTCTTCCAAACTGCCAGATCCACACCTTGCTCAACCCACTATATATATATATATATATATAAAAAAAGATGTTTCTGGCTTTGAGATTCTGGGTTTAGGCTTGAATGTTGTTTTGTTTTAACAAGCAATCTAGAGATCCAAATTGTCTCTGTCTACAAATAAGAAAACATTTTCAGACACGCCTTGATGCTTCCTGAGATAGAAATCTTCCTGCGGGATTTTCTTCTAGCTCAAGGTCAGATAACTTTCACAGTACTCACACCATCTACAAGATTTACTATCAGTTATAAAAACAGCTGTGAAATATAGGTTTATTCTTGATGCCTGGAAGTGGGTATGATGCCATAACTGGCCTATAAATAATAAAAGTAAATATCCACGCATGGATACTATGAGACATACTGCATGCACTAAACACACAGTATATGTACCATCAAGTATTTCAGAAATATCTAATATGTTCTTAAATTTATATTCTTCTTTTTCCCCCACATCCCATAAACCGAGCAAATGTCTCTGTCTGGAGGCATGTGTCTGCACTCAGGATTTAATCATGGGCTACCAAAGTATTTGCATGAGGAAACACAAAGGCATCCATTGCATAGGCCACCTGTACTGTGGATGAGTAACTTTGGACAACAGTATTTGTGGCTGGTTTACCACCTTCTTGCCCCTCCTCTTCTCTCCCATGCAGATTTATGAGGGACTAATAGCAATTAATTTGTTTAACACTTGAACTTGTTTAATCAGTCTGAAAAGCTGAGCCAGCATGGAAAAGAAAGAAGGAACAAACCACACCGCAAAAGGTAGGCTAAGCTTATTTTTCCCATGGCTTAAAGAACAAGCAGCCAAGCTAAGAAAATCTGTCAGTACAAGTCAGAATGAAAAAGGGACATGAACCTCTCAAATGATACCTGAGGTCTGTTTTGTTTTCCAACACCAGAACTTCAAGAAGTGCTAGATATATATGAAGATTTTGGGATAGGAGACATTTTGGAAACATGCTGAGCTTGGAAGGTTGTGGATGTCATTTTGCACAGTGCATTGCTCAGTGATGAACTCTAATAGAGAAATGTTAAGATTTTATTTTGTTTTCTTTCCCATGGGAAACTAAAGTGATCTCAAATACACAACAGTTGTGCCCTTGTGGCATAAAACTGTAGTGTATATTACCTGGTTTCATCTGACAAAATTACTTCAGCAAATATTTTAGTTCGTTCCTGCACGTTTGTTTTGATTTTGAGCATTGGATTCATAGTTCGCCTTGAGTTGACTAGCGTTGTGCTATTTTTCAGGTACAGGTACAGAGAGAAACATGAGAGTATGACTCAGAGAAATATTTCTCAGTGGAGTAGCTACATATGTCTGCAGAAAAGTTCTTTTTTCACCAAAACTTAAAGGATATCTGATGCAATCTGGTGAAATATTCCAGCAGATCTCACCACTTAAATCTAGACTCATGTTTTGTAAAGGGACCATCATATTTTGGAATCTTTACACTCGCTTAAGCCTCGTGCGTCCATTTCTGAGAAACAGAATTGCTATGTTCTCCTCCACAGAAGAGGTGTCACTTTGTGCTGTTGAGAGCATGGAAGGGAGAAGGACCTGAAGGAAGAAGGGGCTATTATCTGTTGAGAGAAGGTGCACCAAATAGACCTGTCAGAACAGCTCTTTCCACACAGGATATGGCTTATAATGCAGGAAATAATGCAATTTTATTCATAATATCTGATAATCACAGCAGCTGAGAGTTGTTAATTATAAGCAGTAGTTCCAATGAGGGATAACTCTAAGGTGCATACACAGTATGATCTGGGTTAATGTAGATGCTACTACAGTTATGTTGCAATTTCAGGGAGTGACAGTGACTTCCCAAGTGTATTTTACATATACAAGTCTGCCAAAAAAAGTGCATGGGACCACTGACAACACAAATAAATCTTCATTAGCAGAAACATTGAAGATCACATGTCCATTTCAGAGGTTCTGTAAAAGTAAATATAATAATATTTCCTAGTGTTATGCAATTTTGCTTCAAAAAATCTCAAAATAATTTGCAGATATATATGATTTCATCATCACCATATTCCCACTTTGTCATCTGATGGAAAAGGGATGAAAGGGTTAACAAGTCTTCCTTCTTCTCTGAAACACAGAGCACCTGAAAAGACATGAGAGCTGTAAAAGTTCAACACCTTTGAAAATAAACCTATGCTTATTATGTGGCATGACAATATCATCAGGGACAGTGAAGTATGAAAACATGTTTAAATGTAAGCCCTGAACATTTGCAATGACCTAGATTCTTCAGGTGTTATAGCATCTAACTCCTGCTGAAGGCCAGACAGTTCAGATTCTGGGAACATGTTTGTTTATCTTATTTCCATATGACATCTCTGGTGTTATGAGACAAGCTTGATCTTAGGCATCTACTCTCCCATTAATAATTAGACCAAACCACTTACTAGCTAGAGTAATATATAGGATAATATGTATTTTGTTTGTATCAGGCCACCTTACATCAAAATGTGTTTTTTTTAATAGCTTCAGAATAAATCACACAATTGTAAGCAGTATGGAAGAGCAGCTATAAGACAGCAGTTGCATACAGTATTATTGCCCCATTGGTGGCTTTATTTATTTGATCTAAACAAACCACCAGATAATGCAGAGTACGTGTAGAAAGAGAGGTGAAGGAAAGCAAGTTTCTTTATATTTTGCTCCAGGGCATCATAAGGTCTCTTGTACCTCCTCTTTCTCTTCAAATAGCAGTACGCTGAGCCAGCTCTTGGAGATCTATTGCAATTAGGGAAAGCTTCTGGAGCTCCTCAACATAAAATATACAGAAAACCCCACAAGTTTGCAATGTTATTTCAAAGACTGGAAGTAATCTTCCTGTGATGGCGCAGGTATAGGAATAAAATGTTCTATGTATACTTTACGTTGCTGTATATTTTGAGAAAGATTTGAGGTCACCTTCAAAGAAGGAATTTCTCTTATGAGTTAGGCCTGAATGATTTTACTTAAAATTAATAAATAAGAAATGAAAGAAGAGCTTGTTTCTCCAAAATCCAAGTTGTAAAATATATTTGTTTGGTTTTTTATTTTGTTTATTGCTCTTCTGGTATTTTATGTTCTTAGATGACTACAAGGATTTAAACAAAATTTCTAGTTTGGGTTCAATAAGATTTTAAAGAAGAGCTTTAGCAATCACAGTGCCAATTCAAACTCGTGCTTCCTACTAAAGAGCAAACCCAAGGAATGTTTAACTTTTCTGGTTTAAATTCTTTATTAAAAAGTAAAAGTTTAAATTGGCAGGAAAACTGCTGTTTAAGCTGCTAGTACAACAACATCAGAGAAAGCTGAATTTTAGGTCTTGGTATCCTGCCAGGTACTGTACTGTATATAACCAAAAGAAAGAAAGAAGGAAAAAAGAATTGGTGGAGATAGATAAGTTTTATTCAACCTTTGTTGCCATAATGGATTTTGCATAAACAAATAAGCATTTACTTATCTCTTCAGGCAATAGCCAAATGACTTCCAAAAATCTGTGGATACTACACTAGGCAGCAAGCCCAGAAAAATGGTCATATATAACTACAGAGCACAATCTTTTTGGTGATATGATTGGCATATGTTTCTGAAGAAACAGCCCTTATAACCTACTTAAAGCTCTGCTTCTTATGAGTGATAGGCCTTTCTGCTCATGAGTGAAATAATTATGTACAGTATTACACCACTTAGCCCTCTTAAAAGTTATAGCATCAGGGTCCTGATGCTGTATCCTGGCATTTCAACCGTAAGAACTGAGTTTTTACATTTTATATCTCAGCCACTTTGGATCCTATCCATCTAAAACTTGGCAGGCAGTTTTGTCTGCCCAGATGATTTTTTAATGGTTTAAAATTAGTAAGGCCTTTTCTAGCAGTACAATAGGCAAGAATTAGTTTCAAGCTAGTTTTAGGTATATTTTTTTAACTGGCTATAATTATAAAATGATTCTGTTAAAAAAAAGAAAAGGGGGAACAATCTGCTACTTGTCACCAAATTTTGTAGACTCCTGCACTTTGGATTTTGGAGCAGAAAAAGTGTTTTAAAACACCCCAAAGACAAACCATGAAAATCAAATATTGGATCTCAGGGCGAGTGAATTCTCTAGCAGGCTTTAGTATTTTCACTTTACCTAGGAAACTGGAGTGGTTGAAAGAAAACAGACTTAATAGAATTTAAAAATTGATGTTCGTCTTGTGCACCACAGAGTGTCAGTCTTGCATTTTGCTGTGCCTGTGTACATAGAGAAATAACCAGTCCCAAACTGGCGGGGTCAGTGAGCCACTAACAACTGTCAAAGCTCTTGTGGGTGGATTCTCATCAATCTTCTAAATAAAGTCATGTAGAAACCACATAACTCTGTGGGCCTTACATGTTGATTGTGTAGTCCAGCTATAGACCACCAAGCAGAGCTTGGAGATCCAGAATTTTCATATGGGCCTCGAGATGGCCATGCAAAAATTTGATTCAGCCATTTCTGTATCTGAATAGCCAGAATGGGTCAAGCTAAAAGATTTTAGACCATCGCCAGTGTCTGAATAGTATGTAGAATGAAATAAAATATATAGGTCATGTACTTTGTTATACAGCAGGTAAATCACACAGATTTAGAATACAGACACTTTTAATAGACAGGATTAAGGTTGTGATCCTAATCCAACTGAAGCCTGTAACAGTACTTACAGGCAGAGACGTGCAAATCACTGATCCTCTGATTCACTATCTGAGTTGAAAAATTAAGGAAAAATGTATTACTTTGATCCTAAACTAAGACAATGTAAATTTCAATGGCTTTTTCGTGCTTAACAAAGTCCTGAATTCTGCCTAAGCCATTAAATTCTTCATTTAGTCTAGTTCTTTTAAAAATTCATTTTAATAAACAAAAGTACATTTAGATTAGAAACATCATTTCAAATGAAGAGATCAAAACTGTGCAACTAGATGTTTTGTTTAATTCATATCAAAGTTCTTCCATTAAAAAATGAACCATTAAAATAAAACAACACAATTTAGTTCTGCTTTCATAGATTTCTAAACTTTTCCAAGAATATCATGGTTAGACGCCAGAGAGGAGCAGCTTTTTGAAAAGTTCTTATACTATTAATTCATTGTCTTGAGTTTGACAAAATTCTCAACTTAAATACATTCATATTGTGTAAAAAATATATTTTTTTTCTTTCTTTTTCTTCATCTCTGATCAGTCTGTCATCAATCCTTTTTCTTAAGGACGATGATTCTTATTATTTTATATATATATATACATATACATGTGTATATATACACATACACATATAATACACATGCACATATGCATATATATGTCATCAAGCAGGTTTAGTCTTCTGGGCTTTCACTGTGATGATATCATGTTGCTATTAAGATTTTCCATATGAATAGAATTAAAGTCAATTGTCAGGTCTGACACCCAAAGAGAGCCTTATAGTAATAATATCAATGTCATGATCTCTTTCCAGTTTGTAAGCAATGTATTTAGTAACAGCATTGCAGACGTTAGTGTTGGAGCCCCTCTTATGTTCCTATGTTGGATTTAAAAGCCTTCTATCTGAAAAAGAAGATTCCAACTGGAATGAGATTATAATGTAATCATCCGGTTCATAACATTATGGCATGATTTTAGCAGCATTTTAGAAACTCCCTCTGCTCCTGGGCTTAATGAAATTTGAACTTATTATATGGTTCAGCACAGTTTTTGGAAGACAACCAATAAGCATGGGAGGTTCACAGTTGAGACAAGAGGCTTGTTTGCCAGGATTTGTCTCTCTCGAGGAAAGCTAACTGCATGGCCAGATCTTTTCTTTTCATTGGATATAAAACAGCTATGCTCATAGCAGCATTTGCTGGTGATGGCAGCCTGTGATAGAGCTCTTTCCTTCCAGCAATATGTTAACTGCAGAATATCCAGTAATGTCTGTAGCTGTTTACCCAGTCTGTGGTGATTTGCCACTATGTAAAACAGTATTGAAGAAAGGGCCCGGCCCTTGATTGTAGCAGTACATTTAAATGTGGAAATCCATCTATTGAGTAAAAATTGTATGCTACACCTTTCTAGGTGTTGTATTATGTGGAATTATGAAGACATACTGAAAAAAAAAAAAAAGTGTACCTGCACACAACATCTTGTTCTATTTTTCAGTCTAACAGCTTAGCTGTAACATTTGTGCATTAGCTAAATAACATCTCAAGGGGAGCTGGAGATAGAACCTTGATGTCTACTGATTGTACATGTGTGAGTTTGTGCTCTCAAAGGATGGTCCTTAAAAAACTCCCTGCTGGAAGCTATTGTGCATATTGTAAAAGGACCGTTGCTAAGTGCCAATTGAGCTAGTACTGTATACTTGCCATTTTAAAAGAAGATTTCATACCACTTGATTATGTTAAATAGAAATGTTTGAAATTTAAACTGAATTACATCAAAATGGCACAGTAGTTATATGCCTAAAGAGCTGCTGCTACTCTCTCTCATAACTAATGTCAATCCCTTCTGGTAGACGGTTTTATGTGAAACTGTGACAGAGTATATTACAGGAGAAGTTTAGAGAGCCTTGATATAAAGAAGTCATAAATAAATACTACCATAAAGCTCAGGCCTGTGTTTGTATTAACAAGCAAGAACTCCTTTACATTTAAGTACTGCCCTTAACCAGAAAGAAATAAGGATTTTTAGGGCCAGAACTTCTTTTTTAGATAATGCTAAGGTGTTAGGGGTTTTTTTGTGAAGTTGATGACTATTTATTGGAATTCAATGAACTCCAGTAATGCAATCTAGAGAATATATTTAGTAGAAATAACCCAGAAATTGCCTCAAGATTAACTTACCAAGAACAAAAAGAGGCAACAGTATTAACAATAGCAGATCATCATCAGAGCCTGACTGAAACCCGAAATCTGAGATCATTACTAGGATAGAAGCTAGAAAAGTGAATAATAGCATACAAACAATCAGAAAAAAAAATAGAAGAACGTATATAGAGATAACTACACATATAATTTTTTTACAGTCATCAACTGTTGACATTGCATATCAAGATGGGCAAAAAGAATAACATTCAAGAAAATGCTGCTTCAGTGTTTATGAATCCAAGAGAAATTTGATAAATAGTTCTGAGGAATAAAGACAAGGCAAAAATCAGATATGCTGAAACCAATCTTAGTACTGTTTCCAGAAATCATTCCTCTGCATTGTCATTTTGAAATGTTTTCTGTTGCTTTTTGTAAAGAGACAAAATTCAGGTAAGCGAGGTAATGCTTGACGAAAAAATATATTTCAATACAAAGAGGATAAATTTGGGGGAAGGACTGTCTCTTGTTCATTTTTCTTATTTTCCTTTTTTTTTTTTTTCCCAAAACCTTTGCACTCGAGATTGTCTTGAATTTTTAAAATACCATTTCTCTTTTAGCCAGAAAGCAAAAATAAACATTTTTAAAAGTTCAAGCAACAGTCCAAGTACACCAAATACATTGTTACCCGTTCTAGAATATTATTTTAGCTTACATTGCAATTGCAGGAGTCAATACTGGGCTGAACTGCTGTTCAACCTTTTCATCAATGACTTGGATGAGGGGGCAGAGTGCACCCTCAGAAGTTTGCCGATGGTACTAAACTGGGTGGAGGGGCCGACACTCCAGAGGGCTGTGCTGCCATTCAGAGGAACCTAGAGAGGTTGGAGAGCTGGGAAGAGAGGAACCTCATGAGATTCAACAAGAACAAGTGCAGGAAGGAAGGAAGTGCACCTGGGAAGGAATAACCACAGGCACCAGTACAGATTAGGGGTTGATCTGCTGGAAAGCAGCTCCGCGGAGAGAGATTTGGGAGTCCTGGTTGACAAAAAGTTAACCATGAAGCAGCAATGTGCCCTCGTGGCCAAGAAGGCCAATGGGATCCTGGCCTGCATTAGGAGGACTGTTATCAGCAGATTGAGGGAGAGGATCTTCCCCCTCTACTGAACTCTGGTGGGGCCACATCTGGAGTATTGTGTGCGGTTCCGGGCTCCCCGCTACAGGAGGGATGAGGAGCTTCTAGAGAGGGTCCAGCGTAGAGCGACAAAGATGATTAACGGACTGGAGCATTTATCATATGAGGAAAGACTAAAAGTGAGCTGGGCCTGCTTAGCCTAGAGAAGATGCGACTGAGAAATCTGATCAATATGTGTAAGTACCTGAGGGGAGAATGTAGGGAGGATGGGGCCAAGCTTTTCTCAGTGGTTGCCTGATGGAACAGGAAGTTCCATCTCCATGTGAGGAAGAACTGCTTTTCTGTGAGGGTGACAGAGCCCTGGAATGGGCTTCCCAGAGAGGTGGTGGAGTCTTCTTCTCTGGAGATCTTCCAGACTCGTCTGGATGCGACCGTGTGCCACGTGCTCTAGGTGTCCCTGCTTGAGGAGGGGAATTGGACTGGATCACTAGAGATCTCTTCCAACCTTTACCAGGGAAGTCAATGGATAATTCACCGGTGGTGCTTTCATGCATTTTCACTCAGTCTCTTGAGATGTTACCAGAGATGACATGGTTAGTGTGTTGTGGCTGAGGCACAACACTTGGTAGCAAAGTTATAAGAAGCCATCTCTTGCTCCATGAAACAGTTACCTGCTTGCCCGCTTCCTCGGTGGAGGACATCCTCATGTGCACCCCTGCATTTTGTTGTGCCCCAAGAGATATTCTGCCCCACAGACTTACCATCTAGTATCTCACACGCTTCCTAGCTGCAGTGCTGCGTGCTTCCACGTCTCTGCATATGATGTTCATACTCGTGAACTCAGTTCAGTTGCCAGTGCGGGAGTGTTACCTATTCACAGATAAAACAGGAACCAAACATTGGGCTGCCTATTTCGTTACAAAATTAAAATCAGTTTTGGTTTGTACAGCTGAATATCAGATCTTCTTGGAATGTATTACAGAAAATGTTCTTCAGTTTTTCTGTTTATCTGTAGGTGCAATGTTTTCAAGACTTGCCTTCTTTTCAGTGTTGCCTTCAGTGTTAGTGGAAACCGCAACTTCAGTTTTGTCGTGTACGAGGCTCCTGTCAATGCATACAATGTCATTTTGGTCAAAGGATCTTTTTGACTTCAGTCCAGCATGAACAGATGACCTATGGGATGAAGAAATGTGATGACGTTTCTATGACAATAATGATAGCATTATAGTTATGAAGCAGTAGCTTGAATAGCTCACTCTAATGTCTTATTTTGCAACTGGATCCTTCTAACTCCATGTCTCACTGTAACTAGCAAACTGAAGCACTCAAGTGACCTCTTGCAAGAATGACAAAGTCTGGAGGCTTTGTCTGGAAAATGCAGAGTGGTGCTCTGAGGCTTTAGTTACATCTTGGATATGGTGAATTACACCTGGAAGAAGAATTGATATCCCGAGTGTTTTTTAATCTTTTGGTTTTTCTTTAATAAAGACCATTTCTATTTTATATTCAATTTTTGATTTCAATAAATAATGAAAAAAAAAATAGCAGTTCAGCCCATTCATTTTTAAACTTCTCTGAACCTCTTTATTCTTCAATTTTCAAATGATTTTTAAAAAGCTTGACCGGTAGTTGTTAACAATTGAATTTTATTTATTTATTTATTTGTTTATAGTGAACAAGAGAAAATTATCTTATTGCAGCTACAGGAGTAAAAAGAAGTAAAGATGAGTGTGTAAAGAAGAATGTTTACTATGGGTGCATTTGTGATCAAGCAACATTGGATACTGCTCAGGTTAGAAAAGCAAGCATGCAGTTATGAATATGAAATTTATTTTAGGGATAGATTTGAGTTCTGTATGGTTCCAGGACTATAACCCTTGACTAAGAGGGATTTCACAATTTCAGAGAGGTTTGCAGTATGTCTTAGTTTCACTATAACCTCTTTCATACTCACTGTAATGTTTATAGTGTAAATGCTGTATCTATTCTAATACAGAAATATATTGAGTATGGACTGATGAATCACCAAGTGAATAAGCAAGTGCTGAAAATTGAGGAGTAGGTCGTAGATGTGATGTACCTTCTATTACAACATTCATTTATTCACCGAAGTGTTTTAAAATGTGTAGATTTAAAATAATAAAGAAAATCTTTTTTTACATTTTGCTTTGAATTTTTATGCTGAATTTTATTGAAACATACTTTCTAAAATCAGTCATTTTAGTATCCATTTTTATCAAATTATAATCTTTTACCACTTAATAATAGAGGAGGAGAAGCTTTTTAAGCACATAACAACTGTGACAATTTGATGGATTTCAGTTTGAGTAATAATTTTATCAAATAATATATTTCTTTTTAAAAATACCATTTATTAAAACATTATCCACAATTTAGGCAGAATAGTAAAGCAAATGTCATTTTAAAACACGCGACCCACCTTTGCTGAAAGCACAGTACAATCACAACATGTTATCGTAAGTGTTGGCACGCTTTTGGAACACAGGATGATTCCACCAATAGATTATTAGTCTACAGATGAGAGCTCAGCATTTCTGAACTAAATACTACCTATTCATTGCTACTTGTGCCTTTCACAGACTTCACTGAGGATTTGATTCTCAGCCTCTGATTGATGAGGACATATCTGCCTGACATAGACTAAAGACCTCCCAAAACCAGTTTTTGCTCCATTTGAATATCTCTAATTTTGATGCCCAAAGGAAAGTGCAGTCCTGAGGACAGTTTCTAGCAGGCACTAGCATAAGAGCAAATTCAGCATGGATAGTTTTTAGAAAGATCGGGGAAAAAACATTGGCATTTTTGGTAAAATGCTCTCAGATCTTCAGTGGAAGAATTCAAATAAAAATCTTTAAATTGAGACTGTCCTAGGGAAATGATACCCAGACAGAATATGGAAAAGATAAAGAAGTATAATAAGCTATAAAATATATCAAATATATCAAATATAATAAGTATCTGGATTTGAAAACAAAGACAAAGGACTATGTACATCATTTCATAGATGGAAATTGTCAGTCTTAGAGAGCCTGCAATACATGCTCTAGTATTTTTGGCTCTCCCATAATACTTATCCCAAGAAGAGTTACTTCTGAGATATCTCGATTGTCTTGGGCAAGCATCAACCTTGCAACATCCTGAATGCTTCCTTCTTTTGGGAGCGTTTTTACTTCTGTAGAATACTTTTAAATCTAAAGAATATGACATTTGCTCAGAAAGAGGAAAAGCTGGGTTCTTCCCCTCTCTGCAGAAATTTAGAAAATGTAGATGGTGAACTCAGCTAAGCAGGTGAACATCTACATCTGCTGATCTGAGATCTACATCTGCCTCTGAAAGCTTGTTTGGGCAGAGAGGACCACCAGGACAAATGATGCACAGTATTGGCCAAGAATGGAAGTTCATTTAGTCAATGCAAAAAATGGTGCATTGTGTGTACGAAGTAAAACATCATAAATTAAAGCGCCTGAGAGCACTCCAGCTCCTGAGCCTCTAGGGACTCTAGGGACTGTAGGCAAGGATATGTTCATGAGAAGTGAACCATGGCTTCATAGGCCCTTGAACTGAAACAGAGTTGCTCATATGCTGGAAGGGCAATCGTTCTGAGATGGAGATATGTGACAAGAGGATGATACAGGCAAAACAGCAGCTCTGAGAATCTGTAGTTTTCTTTGCCTGTGCTACACATGAAAGCATCTGAAACAAAAGGAAGGTTCGGGGTAACACACACATACACACAAAAAGATTTTTCACTTTCACAACTAAGAGAAAAGTTTTAAATGGTAAATTTGATTTGAAGTCATTAAATATTTTTCACCTTTTTCACTTCATGAATCAATTTTCACAAAGATTTTTACTGAGAAAAATTATCATTAAGATAATTTGATTCAACTTCTTTCACCACACACATCTCGCGTATGAATACACGTTTTCTTTGTCAGATATGATTTTTCTTGCCTGAAAATCAGCATTAGTTTTGAGAAGAGCTCCAGTCATGGAATATAGGAGGAGAGCAGTGTAGGAAAGAGAGAGAGGAGAAAGAGAGAGAAAAAGAGCTCATTTAACCAAGGCCAGTAGCTCATCTTACCTGCATTGGAAACTATTTTTGAGATGTTTATGTATGAAAGAACCAGTAAAAGATTTCACATCTTCAGAGAATACTGCGAGCACAAGAAGTCTCAAGACTTCATATGAAAGTTAGTCCTCCAAACTGCTTTCTTCATTCCTGCTTGTGTTAGTGTATTTGCCATTGCAATAAATCCATTTTTTGCTGGGGTTAGATTAGATCTTCTTTTCATATGAGATGTTCATTAGAAAGCACTGGGAAAATAAGCTTCTTAAAAATTTATTATTTTACCATCAAGTTTATTTAATCCTAAAGGAAAGGACACATGGAAGCATAAAATATTTATCATTTTTAACTATCCTTGACTTTAAAACTAAGAGCAGGCTTTCAGAAGGTAAATTCATTCTTTAGATACAAAATTATCTTTCATTAAGATAGTGACCTAGCTTCGTTTCCTAGTTTCCTTTTTACAAAGTCTGTATAAGCCTTTTGTATTCAATGTTTTATATTTTGATTACCTCAGAAACTGTCTTTCCTCACAGTGTTATCTGTTATGACTTCTCCTGAAAGATTTCACTACAAGAATTTTCTTGTGGATACTCTTAATGTTTCTCAAATGTTCAATAAAATGCTATTATCTCTTTAGAGACTGCCATGCTCATTTCCTGCATGTAACACTGCAGACAGAGTACAATTCTTTTAGTGGCCTACATGAATATTCATGAGTGACAAGTGCTCTGAGTTCTAACAAACATATCTACCTGATCTGGAGGTTTTGCAGTTATTAGATCAGGGCTTCTCGCAGTTCTACCTTCGGATTAAAATGTCTTTATATCAACTCAACAACAGAGGAAGAACGCAAGATCACAATAGATTTTAGCAAGAAGGGGTAACTTTGCATTATTTTTCATTCTTCTTTCAGTCTCTGTCCTCAGGATGGAGTCATGCTGTGATTCTTTTCTGACTACTGGAACATAAAAATGATATACTAGACTTTGAATGTTTCAAGTTCTATAACATATAATAGTTGAGTTTTACTTCTTTCACCCCTGTATTTTGCATTTTGATGGGCAAGTGCCACTTCACCACTAAGGCCCCCGTGCTGACCTTTAGCACAATGGGTAGTTTTAACGGTGCAATTATTGGGACAGGCCATGGTGTCCTGGAGAAAGTCAGCATGCGCACGTGTATGAGATAGGATATTAAGGAAGTAAAAAGGAGAGGAGCACATACTGGGAAAGTGAAGTCATTTGATCATGGCAAACCAGTCAAACCCAAGTCAGAGTGACTGTTATGTTAGAAATTCTTGCCTTGCTTCCCTTTTGCATTTGAGTGGAAACATAGGAGAGTACAGATTAACATGACCCAGTTCTGCTTTCCGTTTTGAAAAATTCTGTGGCTTACCAGTTGATTAACTAGAGAATAATATACAGCAGACTGATTTACCCGGCATCTTATGTATTATTTACAAACTTGATCTCTAGTTTTACCACAGCCACTCATCCTTCCATAGACCAAGTTCAGTACTTTCAATGTGGATGTCTAAAGCTATATGCATAACTACGCATTAAGACACATACTTAGTATATAGGACTACCTTCTACAAGAAAGATGTCTAGCATTTGTCACTAAATAACTAGAAGTGACCAATAATACAGGTCTCAGTGCACTACTAGTAAGAGATGTTCAGCAAGGAACAATGTACACTACTGTGAGTAGAAGACAGCCCACCCATCAGGAGTAAAGTAAAACAGACATAAAGGTGCCACCTACTGTAGTTTTGACTATTGCACTTGTAGTTACCCCTACTGGTTCTGAGGATTTGCTCTCATATTTGCTTCAACTGAAAATGTTTTAATGGCAAAAGCATTTGTGCTATGTGTTACTTTTGCCCTTACAAATATAATTATAGATGTTTGGCGGACTTTGCCTTTTCTTTAATGAGTAGCACCCGTTGGAAGCACACTTGGAAATATCCTCTTTGTTTTTTCTTTCCTCACCTTCCTTGTTTCTCTTTCCTGTGCTAGGTGTCTGTTGTTGTCACACAGTTTGCCTTCCCAGTCTGCAGCCCTCCTCCAAATTCTTTCCATTCACCCTCCAAACAAAACAAAACAAAACAAAGCTCTGTTCATTATTTTTTCTTCATGAGACAAGTTCATGTTTTTCAACATGCTACAGGACGACACTGCATGCTGATTTTGCTGCTTAAATATTATTTTTCATCGTTTCTATATTTATTTTTCCAAATGTGCTAAGAGACCTCCCAATGAGAACCTCTCTTCCCTCTCCACAGCCTTCCCTTTAGGAATCTGAAGGCTGTTAATATCTCTTGGGTAAAATCCAGCCACTGTGTCCATATCAAGTCATGTCAAATTCACTCCATGCCCTGCAGCTGTTCCATTGTCTCCTCATTACAACACAAGTTTCTGTTTTATTTATTTATCATTTCTAAGTACCAGGCTTTCTGGCAAAATGTTGCCAGATGGAAGTTACATGGAAAATGTTTTGCACAGCTTTAACACATGCTCCAGAGTATGTGTACAGGCATTTCATTGTTGGTAAATCAGCATTTAGGGAGCATGGGGAAATAGTGAAATGTGAGCAGCTTGTCCTGAGCTATGGTGCCATTTAATCTCTACCAAATCCAAATAGTGGAAGCTCATCCAACTTGTGCTTGCATTTTCTCCTCCCTAAAATATCAATACCAAAGCCATCTCTTAGGCAACTATTTCAGTGGGACTTGAACAAAAATAAACAGACAGAAAAGTAATGATTTTTCTAATGAAAAATCATCTAATGCTGTTAAATCACATTTCTACCTTCCTTATTTTTCTCTGAAATTTTTGGTGTTTATAATATTTGCTTTCCTCAGTTAAATAATAATGAAGTTCTATAGATAATGTTTATGCCTCTAGGACCTAATGTAGACTGTCTTCTCATTTATCTGTAGATTTTCCTGCATTTAGAATTAACTGGTCAACTTCTCTGTTTACACAAATTCACCCATCTCTGCCCAAAACTTCTCTTGTTTTTTTGTGTGTGGAGAGCGTTGCACAGACACATGGCTCCCCTCATGTGTGCACCCCTTGGTGCAAGGAGTTCCAGCTTGAATTTTTGTTATTCAGTATCTGATGTTATCAGTCCATGCCTGCTCAATGCAGATTTCTCTGAGCACTAGCCAGGCACCCTAAAGCTGCATATGTATTCTTGGGCAAGTCATCCCTCATATGTATGTTGGCTTCCCGTCTGTTAATCATAACAAACACTTTCATTCTGGCCTCAACTGGAATATCTCCACAGACCACTGCATTCCATGCATCCATAAATGAGACTTGAAAACTAAGAGGAAAAAAAGCCATAAAATTTCTATTGAATATCTTTACCTAGACTATTACCTGAAATACACTGCTCTTAGATAATAAGTATGGTTTGGATCCATTTCTGATTATTCAGTAGG
>NW_028288552.1:62500-70000 GCF_059628265.1 Tinamus guttatus | reverse complement strand
TTTTTAATATGGAAAAGTTTGGATGACTGACTATACTGTGCAAAAATAAAAGCCTTATACCTATGACCCCTTTATTCATTCACAAATGCAGTACAGATTTGATTATTTTATCCAAGGGTGCAGTATAGTATATTTTTTGAGCAATGTGTTGCAATTCAGTTTTACTGCAAATAGAATACTATAAGCAATTATATCTATTTCGTTCCATAAGAGCACATCTCTTGTGCTCATTGTCTCTTTCTTTTCCCTCCTCCTTTTCTATAGGTGGTGTTTTAAACTGCTACATAGACTTATTATATGTGATTTGTTAAAATCATACAAACATACTAAGATCTTTGTTTACAAATGCAAAATGAAATAGAAAACTTTTGACTTCTTAAATGTTTGATATTCCAGATTTTTTTTTTGATAGAGAGAACCAGTTCAGTAACAGCAGTTTAAGTAATCCTTTAGTTCAACCTTTGTCTTTCTAGTCTAAACATTTTTAGATTTCTCCAAAGTTTATCTGGACTTTTTCAGTATGATGTATGTCAAGGAATCAGCCTAAGTGATAAAAGCAGGAAGGGAAAGTCTGCATCAGAGAGTATTTATATTGGCAAGAGCTGACAATTTTATAAAAGGAAAACAAACACAAAGGCTGTTCATTTTCTGAAATGAAATCAGCTTCACTTCATTTCTCTCCAGAAAACATCATCGCATGAAATGATATAAATCAGTATTGATATTACTAAGCTTCAAACCAGCAGAGACAAATGCACTCCACAGGATAGTAATTCAATGGCTCTGAGTCAAGTTTACTGTTGTCTCGTTTCTGCTAATCATCGTAAAAATTCCCTGTGAAATAATTATCCTTAAAACAATCAAGACAGTATATCTCTATAAAGGAGAGGATCGATTTAACAACAAACTCTAGATTTATCTGTATCGATCAGAGGACATTCAGTGTAATTTTAGTGAATTATGTTTGGCTTTCATTTCCCAGTAGAAATTTTTCTTGTGATGATCAAAAGGCAAATTGCAAGATACTACATGTTCTTTTGTGTGCTAGCTAAATAATATTTAACTATTACTTTTAAAAGAAACATTGATGTGAGAACGGACAAAATATTGTTTTTTTTTTTTTTACACATGATATCTTACTACAAAAATCATATGACCGAGTTTATAGCACTTACCTAAGAGCCTGATGTCATCTTCTCAATTCATTAATACAAAAATCAGGGCAGCACTAAAGAGTCTGTGCTAAAGGAACAAATCCAAGATCATCTTATGAGAATAGAATTAGAAAGATTAAGAAAGTAATATGATTTTTCTTCTTAAATAGGAGTAATTTCAAAGGAGCTGTTAACTCTTTCATGTCTGAAACTTTCTTACTGGCAGGGCGGAGAGCTAGAAGAATCAGACAGATTCAATTTAGTGCTACTGCAAGTCTGACACTACTGCTGATATAGTTTAATTGAGGACTAATTGGAACTAAGAAGGCTAGTTATTTTGTCAACTGCATGTATATTAGTTCCAGTCATTTTTAATCTGATGTAATGGTGATAAAGACTCTAACTTACTTTGTCTAGTTAATAACATTAGGCCGGGAAGGATCACCTAGTCATTTTGTGTTACTCAATATATTGCTAATATAAACAATGTCTAATTACACTGCCTGCATATTTCCATGAAATGACCAATTAGGACATTTACCAATTCTAAATATTAACTGTTAGATACATTTCCACAGACATCTTCTGAACTGTATTAATAAATTCTAAGCATAAAGACAGAATACTGAAAGGCTGATTTTAAATCATACAAAGGATATTTAAATACTCAGAGACAGTGTATTAATAGCTGTTATGTTCAGTAAGGGCTCCCACATAAAAATGTTTCAAATGAAAATGCATTTTCTCGTATAGAAGTATGTAATTTTGCACATTTAGATGCTCTTCTTGCTGAATCAATGAGATCATACTGCATGTTTAAGATTCATGATAAATGCATGTGTTAGCATTTTAATATTTTGACCCACACATTTTGTGTAATATGTATTTTCTTTCAAGGCTGATTTATTGACTACAATCTGTACTTGGTATAAATAATCCAAGCGCATCTCTTATTTATTTTTGTTACTTTACTGATGAGTCGATAACTGCCCCTGAAAACATCAGTCTGAGCATGAACCAGCATTTTATAAAGTGACACAATCTGACAATGATATTGACAGCAACTGTGTTAAACTCAAACTAAAATCAAAATAGAAAAATGTAATACATGAGAACAATCTCTTCCTTGTCTAAAGAAAAATTGCTGATGCTGTAAAATTGTATTTTTAATGATTGAATGATTATGCCTTAAGCGACCATACTTAAAAATTTGCCAGTTACGTTAAAATAAATAACAGAACATCAGTATGTGCATTACCAGATGCTAATTAACATGAAATATCAGAAATACTGGAAACAGTGAAATACAGTTATCTGGCCAACTTAAATAGAAGAAATACATTCACAGAGCTGCAAGCAGTGTATTCAATATACCCTCATAAAAATTTGATACTGCAAAGGAAGTTGTTGAAAGTATTGATATTAACAATTGTTATGCAGGTGCTTAAAATGACTCGTTGCTACATGTCTATACTGCACAAACTCTCAGTCCAGGTTCCACTTAGGCGAACACCAATTTTGCCGCTCGGTTCCATGATTTAGCATCAGTTACTTTTCCCATTTTTCTTATCTGATGTCCTAAATGTTACTAATCTACACACAGAGGAAAAAAAAAGGGGGAGGGTTAAAAAGCAGTGTGGAAACATACAGAACTAACTACAGAGATTTGTTTGAGAGAATTAAAATGTAACTTTAAAAACACATTTAATAAATAACTTGTCACTTGCTAGAAGTAAAATAAACAAATGTTCTTTTAGAGTAGATGCTATGCACTGAATATGTGCTACATTGTCTTATCCAGGATATTTAAAAAAGATAAATATGTGATAAACTTTGTCTTGTTGTAATTAGATTAATAAAAGGGAGTAATGAAGAATCTTACTTTTTTTTTCTGGAAATGAGAAATTATTAAATGATGCTGAAAAGGATCAAAGCTTTTATTTAAAAAAAAAAAAGATTCTTTGAACTGAACTGCAATAAATCAATAACAATGTTATTGTTCAATAGCTAATAATTGTCTTCATATAAACTGAAATTTTTGTTTGGGGTGATTAATATACAATGCTGTGTTATGCATTTGGGAGTGTCAATGCTTAATTTTTAGTTCTAATGTTATTATGTAATTGAGAGAACATGTTCATTTGCCCTAATAACTACTAAGCTGCACTTAATAAAATGAAATGTAATAATACTTGTAATTTAATCTATTCATGGAAGTAATTTTAAAAGTCTACCATTCTCCTTAATGTGGATAACATTCATAATTTATAAAGTGTTGTGATGCAGAATTGACAATGCCATTGTTTTTTACACTTTGAGATGATTCCGCAGCCTTCATTATCTGCATACCAACCTCAGGATTATCAAGGGCAAACAAAAGATAATTAACACCAGAAACAGGCAAATGCAGAAGCTACTGAGTGAGGTTTTTCATTTAATGCAAAACCTTTGAAAACTGGAAAATGAAATAACTGTTTTAAACCCCTTTCTATCCCCTCCTCCCTCGCAGAAAACTATTTTAATATGTTCTCTTCTTTATGTTCTAAATAACTTCTTTCTATAAAAGATAAGTCATGCTCACTCTCAGATACATTTGTTACATGAATGTGTTAAAACAAGTATTTGTTTCAAAGTACAGGAGGTCAATCTTCTGCAGAAGGTTTTTGTCTGGAACAGCAAACAGATAACAGTGGTACAAATATTTGGATGCTCATTTCACTTGCCCATAATGTATCTGCAAGCAAGAAACTCACCTTATCCATACTTTATTGTACAATGCTCTAAGACAACAATGAAAATATCTACTTCACAAAGGCATATATTGAACAAGTCATATTTTTATGTGCTAAGATCTTGGAGGAAATACCATGTGTAACTGCCTGTGGTATTTTTGTATGAACAGACACAGAACAGTGGCTTGCTAGATCCTAGCACATCACATTTAAAAATAGCATATTTCAAGTGGAGAGAATCACAGAAACATTTCTTTTTTCAAGAAATCCTGGCTAAGATCTCATGTTGCACTCTAAAAAATTGCTTTATATCTATTTTTTTCAGAAATTAATCAGTGAAGATCCCCCACAAAAAAAAATCTTTTTGAATGCAAAGCAAAAAAGTATTGTATCATCAGATTGTTATCTGTGAGGGAACATGCTTCTACAAATGATCCAAGGAAAGTCATTTTGCAAATGGAAATGTTGCTAGTGATATTCAGAGTTTCATACAATTTACAAACATTAACAGTAAGATATCCCACCCCTTACTTAAATAAGGAATTTTTGTTACAAGGAAATGTGATTATCAGCTTATGATATTAGCCTGTCCATGAGAGATCTAGCCACTTGTGTTTAAATGCTATGTATAGTTATTGTAATAGCTTCACTTTTTTAAACTTCATAACTAAAAATATCTGATAAATAAGGGATCCTAAAATTAGCATCAATAGAAACTTGTTTTCATTCCAGTGCAATAGGTTTGACAGTGTTCTACATGTACTGCATAGGGGTGAGGGTTATATTATAGGGTGAGGGTATATTATAGGTATAATATTCAAGTTGCAAGACAACAGACTAAGGTTGTAAACCTACTTATGGTCAGTGAACTTCATTATGGTTTGATAATCTCCAATTTGATAAATTCCTGTGATCATATCCTTAAACACTGGCACATAGTAGCATCTTTTGCTCTTTAGATGTAACTTGGAACCCTTGGCAAGAAATGTATAGTAGCACATCACTGCAGTTACAAACTGCCAGTATCAAAACAGTGAGAGTTAATAGAAAGGTATCTACATGAAGTAATAGCAAAAGTTGGATTAATTATATGACTGTAGTTTTAGAAACATAAGAGTATGTTTGGTAGTTGGTCCAAGTATTTGCCTCAATTATAATCCCCACAACTTCATATTTCAGAATTATTTCAAAAGTGAAGGTATTTAAGTGCCCCAAATCACACAGTTTTACAAGCTTTCTCAGGCACTGAGTTGTCATTCTTTGCATCTTTGGTGTCTAGAAGAAGAACATGACTCTCAACTCCTCCCAGTCTAAATTGGGAAGCTTGAGTATTTAGGAAATCTTAAGAATGAATTTGCTAAAACTCTCTTACATGAACTTCAAAAGAAAATTATTTTTATAAAATTTAAGGAATTTAGAGGTTACTTTTTCCCTAATTAAAAATGCTTATTTTAAAGACACTTACTTAATTTAGAATAGCATTTATATAAAGCTATTTTAACCTAGGATCCTTGGAACAAATGTGCTGTGGTTGGCCAAGTGATCTGTGTGCCCTTCATGTCATAGCGAACACAGGCTCATTCACATACATCCATTTGTCTAAAGCTTCTTGTTCTTCCATTTAACTCTCCACCCACTATGAAGTATCACTGAAGGAAAACAAGGCATACATATGACAGCTTAATTTAAATACAATTTTATAGAATATTGTGTATTTTTATTTACATATAGGAAAAGACTAAGGCAGAAGCAATCTGGTATTGGGTGGCCCAGAAAAGTATGCACTATGCCAGGACAGCTGAAGCCTCTGTAACAACTGTGCCTTATAAATTCTTCTTGAAGGAAAGGCGATCTCTTATCCCCCTTGAAATGGGAAAGGCAATCTCTGCTTAGAAAGTCCAGAAGACATATGCAAATAAAACAGATAATGTAGAGCTTCTCCACTACAGAGACATTTTGGTGAAGTCTTGCTTACATGTCTTACCCTCTATAATGCTGATAATAATAGCAACATCAATAATAAAATATATTTCCTAATCTGCTCAGATATTATGAGTCCCTTTTCCTCAAATGTTTTCTCTAGAACTACCCGGCACAGTTTTATGAACAGCATCTTTTAAGTGTCTGTGGTGCTCATGGTTTTATTTTAAAAGCTTACTGTAGACTAGGATTTGCAGAGATTTGTGGTAAATAAGGAGAAATATTTAATACTTAGCAATCACAGTAAGCCATAGCATATATAGCATACACTTTTTTATTCAGATATTTTTAAATAAATTAAATAAATTGTGTCTTTACACTATATGTAACATTATATCTTTGTTAAAAAGTTACATTTTTGATGCGTTTATTTTACCAGAAGATATTTGGGGCAAAATTTCTGTAATTCTTTTTGTAACCGAACAGTAGTTAAAAGACTTCAGTTTGCATGTAAAGTTCCCAATTATAATAATAGAAATTTTGTGATGTGCTGAGGACACCAGACAGTTTATGGTGTTCTAATAGTTATACAATAAAATGCATATAGTAAAGGGGGTGAATATTAGTACAAGAATATCGTGGTTTTATATGTGCATGTGGAGGGGGGTCTGTACCAGACCTGAAATTTGATTGTCAGCGTTTGAGAACATGATGGATGATTACTAGAATTAAATGATTACTTTTGACTAATGTGGCTTACGAGAGAATAGAAGACTGACTTCTCAACTGCTGAATTACTTAAGGTAAATTCCCATTCCAGAAACCCACTTTAGTTGTATGGAGGCTCATATGGAACAGATCTATGTTATAACTTGAGGTAGATTCCAGGACTCCTTCTGACGTGTATGAGCATATGAAGAACATTATGATACACGTGCAGGAGGGACCACAATCATCTTCCTGTCACGGTAGTAGGTCTAAGGCAAACTGAGCAGCTGCAGAGTTTTTGCACCCTGCATGGGCAAAGACTTCAGACAACAGGGCTTAATCAGAGCTGAAAGACTCCTGCAACCAGGAGAGCCCCTGCAGAAACATCGTATGTGTGGGGATGAACAACATTTGGCTAGGCCTATGCTTGTACTTCCACATTTTGTGGAGCGTTTGGAGAGAAGAGTAAATAAAGGCAGCAAGTCCCTCAAATTTTTAACTAAACAAGTCAAAATGTATCAAACAGGATAGAGATATCTATCAGTATATATCCCTTGCAGTATATATCCCCTACGTGCACTACAAACGCATGCACCATACAAACATTTTGCCATATTATTAATATTGTATTGCTCTACTATTATTTTGAAATAATAGTAGAAAATAACTCTCTTTCAGAAATAAATGCCTTTGTATTATGTCAAAACCATGTTTTCCCTTTCTAGCACTGAATCAATAAAGTATTCTCAATTCCAAGTTGGATTATTATGCATGATTAGGAAATACTGCTCCCTTAACAGCACCATCTAAACTTCACCTGCTATTGAAAGTTACCAGAAGATGGATGAATCCTTCAGCATCTCAGGATTTCCATTTGTCACCTGCACAGCCCCATACAACACATTTCTTCTGATTTTTCTGGGTGAAATTATGCTTCTCTTTTTTCAGTAATAGGATTTGATGCTTGAATAATTATAGCATGGCCA